>NC_068968.1:14209133-14238448 GCF_026419915.1 Harpia harpyja
GCCAGTAGCCTGAGGCATAGTTTTGAAGTGGCCAAAACTACCTGATTTAGAAATATGACAATATCACATGCCTTTTCTTCCAGGAAAGATTCTGAAAATTCCTCATTTCAGTCTGGCCAGAAATATAACACCACCATTTTTTCTCATAACACTTGGGTTCTTCTGTGGTAATGTCTAAAAACAAAAAGTGTAGAGTTGGAAAAAGGAGAACAAAAAGGCTAGCTAGAATTTTGCAAACCTCAAGAAAAACACAAACTAATTACATTCACAATTAAAATGTTCCTGATCATTGCAAGACAGCCAAGAAATCTCCTGGTTTTCTTTATTTTAAGTATTATGTTTGATTTTCATGTGAACTGTATTGGCTCAGTCATTCCTTGATCTAGTTTTCATCAAAGTTTGCTTTTCCCACATTGTGTTTTTAGCAAAGAATTTCTACGTGTTTACAGTAAAGAAACATGACTTCTTGCAGTACAAGGCTGCTTGGTTTTCTAGCTCATATCCCTTGTCATATTCCCTGAGGGCTTGGTCTCTGTGAACCAATGAAACATTGAAGAGCACCAATAAAATCTGATAATAACTAACAGTGTCAAAACATTTAGGCAAATGGGACAATGCCCTTCAGTGAGCTACATTTTATAGCAGCACTCCTAAAGAAGGAAACGAGTCGGTAAGATGGGGTTGGCTCTTCTGTGACTTCAGCAGCCAAACCTGCTCCATCCCCCCCGGGTTCAGTCCTGGGCCTCATCCTCCTCTGGGCACTGCATCTCTGAGCCCAGTTCACAGCATGCCCCTGACGTGGCAGCATGCTGCAAATGAGGCGAGCTTCTCTGTGTGGTTCAGCTCCTTTGAACCAAACACGCCAGGATGCCTGCGCGTCGCCAGCGAAACCCTCTCCCAGGTCTGCACATCCATTAAAGTGGGGGGAGAAGTAGCACCAGGAGCCACTGAACTACTGGAGTTTGGTTTCCTGCCGCTTTGCCTCTCAGGCTTGGGCTTTCTAATTGGGCGCGAACTTCAGGTGAAGCTTTCTTTTATGAGGAACATGCAAAATATCCCTTTCCCATGTATATTTTCTATGGTGTTCAATAAAGAGTGAATGCAGACAGCCGCCGGCCCCTGGAAGGACCCCTCCGTGGCATCTCTCCTCTCTATCCAGGCTGCCATTTTCATTAAAATTATTTGAAATCAATGCTTCTACAAAAGCCCTCTTTTTGTAGGAAAAGGGGCAAAAACAATGGGTCTTAGCCATTATGGTACTGATACCAAACTTCCTGACAGGAACACATACAGGCAAAGGCATGTTGCTCTCTTGGTGCTGCAGAGGATATCAAGCTGTAAGAAACATTAGATGTCCCAATTAAATCCACAGGCTTTCCCTCAGATCTTTGTATGCAATGCGGCTCTGAGCCCTGCCACCCTCCTCGCTCCGTCCCCTCTGCAGCTTTGGGTTTCTCCAGCGGCAGCACCTCTGGAGGCTATAGGGTCAGTGTATCTCCTCAGTGAGGGTGGATCACTCCTCTGATGTCCTCACCTGCACGGGGGAATCTGCGGCAGCTGCCAGGCTGAAGCCAGTTTTGCACCAGCATCATCCCAGACACATTAGACATGTCTATGGGGTAGATCAAAAGGAGGAACAGGCCTGCTTTGCCTCCCTGGCTGTCCTGGTTTCAGCTGGGATAGAGTGAATTTTCTTTCTAGTAGGTGGTATAGTGTTATGTCTTGGATTCAGTATGAGAAGAATGTTGATAACACTGATGTTTTCAGTTGTTGCTAAGTAATGTTTAGTCTAAAGTCAAGGATTTTTCAGCTTCTCATGCCCAGCCAGCGAGAAAGCTGGAGGGGCACAAGAAGTTGGGAGGGGACACAGCCAGGACAGCTGAACCCAAAGTGGCCAATGGGATATTCCATGTGATGTCATGCCTAGTATATAAACTGGGGGGAGTTGGCCTGGGAGGGATCGCTGCTCGGGTACTAATTGGGCGTTGGTTGGCGAGTGGTGAGCGATTGCGTTGTGCATCACTTGTTTTGTATATTCCAATCCTTTTATTATTATTGTCATTTTATTATTGTTAATATTTATCTTAAGGGTCTTCTCCAACCTAAATGATTCTATGATTCTATGATTCTATAATTAGGTGTCATGAGTAGTTTGTGAGCCTTTGGGCTTAGGGGTCATTTGGGGAGTAACTTCCCCTTCCCTGCATGGTGAGCTGTCCTGCTCAGTATATCAGAACTGGGAGCTGTGCACTCTCCAGCACACCCTCCCCCTACTGTTGCTGATGGCTGCTGATTGGCTTCTTTCCACCTGTGGTTCCTTGCAAGGCAGAGTTCCTTGTTATGCAGAGTTAATCGTTAAGCAGAACTTGCCCCACCACAATGTTTGAGACATTAACTCTTTCAGTCTCTCACAGGCAGGTCCAACTTGGAGCTGGGGAAGCTTCTAGCAGCTTCTCACAGGAGCCACCCCTGCAGCCCCTCCCCCGCTACCAAAAACCCCACCACACAAACCCAAAACATTGGGTCAAACTCATACTGAAGACTTTTCCCTAGTGGGATGCCAGTCTGGGTCTCTCTCCAACACCTGGCTGCATATTTTCACAAAACTCTAGGAACTGAATGTCTGTAGGACCTCTACTGCTCTGTCAGTAGCTAAGGCTGGCCAACAAGTAAAAATATCTTAGGATATTTAATGGATATGAGGCGAGCTTCTCTGTGTGGTTCAGCTCCTTTGAACCAAACATGCCAGGATGCCTGCGCGTCGCCAGTGAAACTCTCTCCCAGGTCTGCATATCCATTAAATATCCTAAGATATTTTTACTTGTTGGCCAGCCTTAGCTACTGACAGAGCAGTAGAGGTCCTACAGACATTCAGTTCCTAGAGTTTTGTGAAAATATGCAGCCAGGTGTTGGAGAGAGACCCAGACTGGCATCCCACTAGGGAAAAGTCTTCAGTATGAGTTTGACCCAATGTTTTGGGTTTGTGTGGTGGGGTTTTTGGTAGCGGGGGAGGGGCTGCAGGGGTGGCTCCTGTGAGAAGCTGCTAGAAGCTTCCCCAGCTCCAAGTTGGACCTGCCTGTGAGAGACTGAAAGAGTTAATGTCTCAAACATTGTGGTGGGGCAAGTTCTGCTTAACGATTAACTCTGCATAACAAGGAACTCTGCCTTGCAAGGAACCACAGGTGGAAAGAAGCCAATCAGCAGCCATCAGCAACAGTAGGGGGAGGGTGTGCTGGAGAGTGCACAGCTCCCAGTTCTGATATACTGAGCAGGACAGCTCACCATGCAGGGAAGGGGAAGTTACTCCCCAAATGACCCCTAAGCCCAAAGGCTCACAAACTACTCATGACACCTAATTATAGAATCATAGAATCATAGAATCATTTAGGTTGGAGAAGACCCTTAAGATAAATATTAACAATAATAAAATGACAATAATAATAAAAGGATTGGAATATACAAAACAAGTGATGCACAACGCAATCGCTCACCACTCGCCAACCAACGCCCAATTAGTACCCGAGCAGCGATCCCTCCCAGGCCAACTCCCCCCAGTTTATATACTAGGCATGACATCACATGGAATATCCCATTGGCCACTTTGGGTCAGCTGTCCTGGCTGTGTCCCCTCCCAACTTCTTGTGCCCCTCCAGCTTTCTCGCTGGCTGGGCATGAGAAGCTGAAAAATCCTTGACTTTAGACTAAACATTACTTAGCAACAACTGAAAACATCAGTGTTATCAACATTCTTCTCATACTGAATCCAAGACATAACACTATACCACCTACTAGAAAGAAAATTCACTCTATCCCAGCTGAAACCAGGACAGCCAGGGAGGCAAAGCAGGCCTGTTCCTCCTTTTGATCTACCCCATAGACATGTCTAATGTGTCTGGGATGATGCTGGTGCAAAACTGGCTTCAGCCTGGCAGCTGCCGCAGATTCCCCCGTGCAGGTGAGGACATCAGAGGAGTGATCCACCCTCACTGAGGAGATACACTGACCCTATAGCCTCCAGAGGTGCTGCCGCTGGAGAAACCCAAAGCTGCAGAGGGGACGGAGCGAGGAGGGTGGCAGGGCTCAGAGCCGCATTGCATACAAAGATCTGAGGGAAAGCCTGTGGATTTAATTGGGACATCTAATGTTTCTTACAGCTTGATATCCTCTGCAGCACCAAGAGAGCAACATGCCTTTGCCTGTATGTGTTCCTGTCAGGAAGTTTGGTATCAGTACCATAATGGCTAAGACCCATTGTTTTTGCCCCTTTTCCTACAAAAAGAGGGCTTTTGTAGAAGCATTGATTTCAAATAATTTTAATGAAAATGGCAGCCTGGATAGAGAGGAGAGATGCCACGGAGGGGTCCTTCCAGGGGCCGGCGGCTGTCTGCATTCACTCTTTATTGAACACCATAGAAAATATACATGGGAAAGGGATATTTTGCATGTTCCTCATAAAAGAAAGCTTCACCTGAAGTTCGCGCCCAATTAGAAAGCCCAAGCCTGAGAGGCAAAGCGGCAGGAAACCAAACTCCAGTAGTTCAGTGGCTCCTGGTGCTACTTCTCCCCCCACTTTAATGGATGTGCAGACCTGGGAGAGGGTTTCGCTGGCGACGCGCAGGCATCCTGGCGTGTTTGGTTCAAAGGAGCTGAACCACACAGAGAAGCTCGCCTCATTTGCAGCATGCTGCCACGTCAGGGGCATGCTGTGAACTGGGCTCAGAGATGCAGTGCCCAGAGGAGGATGAGGCCCAGGACTGAACCCGGGGGGGATGGAGCAGGTTTGGCTGCTGAAGTCACAGAAGAGCCAACCCCATCTTACCGACTCGTTTCCTTCTTTAGGAGTGCTGCTATAAAATGTAGCTCACTGAAGGGCATTGTCCCATTTGCCTAAATGTTTTGACACTGTTAGTTATTATCAGATTTTATTGGTGCTCTTCAATGTTTCATTGGTTCACAGAGACCAAGCCCTCAGGGAATATGACAAGGGATATGAGCTAGAAAACCAAGCAGCCTTGTACTGCAAGAAGTCATGTTTCTTTACTGTAAACACGTAGAAATTCTTTGCTAAAAACACAATGTGGGAAAAGCAAACTTTGATGAAAACTAGATCAAGGAATGACTGAGCCAATACAGTTCACATGAAAATCAAACATAATACTTAAAATAAAGAAAACCAGGAGATTTCTTGGCTGTCTTGCAATGATCAGGAACATTTTAATTGTGAATGTAATTAGTTTGTGTTTTTCTTGAGGTTTGCAAAATTCTAGCTAGCCTTTTTGTTCTCCTTTTTCCAACTCTACACTTTTTGTTTTTAGACATTACCACAGAAGAACCCAAGTGTTATGAGAAAAAATGGTGGTGTTATATTTCTGGCCAGACTGAAATGAGGAATTTTCAGAATCTTTCCTGGAAGAAAAGGCATGTGATATTGTCATATTTCTAAATCAGGTAGTTTTGGCCACTTCAAAACTATGCCTCAGGCTACTGGCTGCTCTGCAAATAAAAACCCAGGACTCCGTATGCTGGAATACTGAATTACATGTTTTGCTGAACCCTACGTTGCACATGTAACTAACAGGGACTGAATTCCCAGAGACAACTTCCCATTTACATTATAGTCTCTTCACCACCTTGGTAGTGCAAATGGATACTTACACTGACATATGTACGTACATGCAGCTGCAACCACAGATACACACAAATGTATGCATGCATTTATGCCTAAATTGCATACATATTATATCTATATCTACATATATTTTTTTACAAGTGAATCCAGACAGCAAGTATGAAACTTTTATTTTACACGTGATGATTGTGGTGATCTCCTCTTGACACCAGTGGAAGATTGGCCATGCAAAGAGTCAAGGGCCAGCCCCTTCTGTGATATCATAGAATCATAGAATCATTTAGGTTGGAGAAGACCCTTAAGATCATCAAGTCCAACTGTTAACCTAATGCTACCAAGTCCACCACTAAGCCATGTCCCTAAGCGCCGCACCTACAAGTCTTCTAAATACCTCCAGGGATGGTGACTCAACCATTTCCCTGGGCAGCCTATTCCAATGTCTGACAACCCTCTCAGTAAAGAAATTTTTCCTAATATCCAACCTAAATCTCCCTTGCCGCAACTTGAGGCCATTTCCTCTCGTCCTATCTCCAGCCACCTGACAGAAGAGACCAGCACCCACCTCACTACAACCCCCCTTCAGGTAGTTGTAGAGAGCGATAAGGTCTCCCCTCAGCCTCCTCTTCTCTAGACTAAACAGCCCCAGCTCCCTCAGCCACTCCTCATAAGACTTGTGCTCCGAGCCCCTCACCAACTTGGTTGCCCTTCTCTGGACACGCTCCAGCAACTCAATGTCTTTCCTGTAGTGAGGGGCCCAAAACTGAACACAGTACTCGAGGTGCGGCCTCACCAGTGCCGAGTACAGGGGAACAATCACCTCCCTGCTCCTGCTGGCCACACTATTTCTGATACAGGCCAGGATGCCGTTGGCCGCCTTGGCCACCTGGGCACACTGCTGGCTCATATTCAGCCGGCTGTCAACCAGCACCCCCAGGTCTTTTTCTGCCGGGCAGCTTTCCAGCCACTCTTCCCCAAGCCTGTAGCGCTGCATGGGGTTGCTGTGACCCAAGTGCAGGACCCGGCACTTGGCCTTGTTGAACTTCATATGATTGGCCTCGGCCCATCGATCCAGCCTGTCCAGATCTCTCTGTAGAGCCTCCCTACCCTCAAGCAGATCGACCCTGCCTCCCAACTTGGTGTTGTCTGCAAACTTGCTGAGGGTGCACTCAATCCCCTCATCCAAATCATCGATAAAGATATTAAACAGAACAGGGCCCAACACCGAGCCCTGGGGAACACCACTTGTGACCAGCCGCCAACTGGATTTCACCCCATTCACCACTACCCTCTGGGCTCGTCCATCCAGCCAGTTTTTCACCCAGCGAAGAGTACACTTGTCCAAGCCATGAGACGCCAGCTTCTCAAGGAGTATGCCGTGAGAGACAGTGTCAAAGGCCTTGCTGAAGTCAAGGTAGACAACATCCACAGCCTTTCCCTCATCCACTAGGCGGGTCACCTGGTCATAGAAGGAGATCAGGTTGGTCAAGCAGGACCTGCCTTTCGTAAACCCATGCTGACTGGGCCTGATCCCCTGCTTGTCCTGGACTTGCCATGTGAGTGCTCTCAAGACAAACTGTTCCATAATCTTTCCCGGTACCGAGGTCAGGCTGACAGGCCTGTAGGTCCCCGGATCCTCCCTCCGACCCTTCTTGTAAATGGGAGTCACATTGGCAAGCCTCCAGTCCTCTGGGACCTCCCCTGTTGACCAGGATCGCTGACAGATGATGGAGAGTGGCTTGGCAAGGACCTCCGCCAGTTCCCTCAGTACTCTTGGATGGATCCCATCGGGTCCCATAGATTTGCGAGTGTCCAGATGGCGTAGTAGGTCACTAACTATTTCCTCCTGGATTAAGGGGGGTATATTCTGCTCTTCATCCGCACCTTCCAGCTCAGGGGGCAGAGTACCCTGAGGATAACTGGTCTCCTTATTAAAGACTGAGGCAAAGAAGGCATTAAGTACCTTGGCCTTTTCCTCATCTCTGGTGGCTACGTTCCCTTCTGTATCCATTAAAGGATAGATATTCTCCTTGGGATTCTTTTTACTGTTAACATATTTGTAAAAACATTTTTTGTTGTCCCTTACGATAGTGGCCAGATTTAGTTCTAGCTGAGCTTTTGCCTTTCTAATTTTCTCTCTGTATGATCTAACAAGATCCCTGTACTCCTCCCAAGTTGCCCGCCCTTTCCTCCAGAGATGATAAACTCTCCTTTTTTTCTTGACTCCTAGCAAAAGCTCCCTCTTCAGCCAGGCCGGTCGTTTTCCTCGGTGGTTTGACTTGCGGCACATGGGAATAGCCTGGTCCTGAGCCATTAAGATTTCCTTCTTAAAGAATGTCCATCCCTCCTGGACCCCTTTGCCCTTCAGGACTGTCTCCCAAGGGACTCTCTCAACCAGTGCCTCGAAGAGGCCAAGGTTTGCCCTCCGGAAGTCCATAGTGGTGGTTTTGCTGACCACCTTCCTTGCCTCACCAAGAATTGAGAATTCTATCATTTCATGGTCGCTAAGCCCAAGACAGCCTCCGGCCATCACACCTCCCACCAGTCCTTCCCTGTTCGTAAACAACAGATCTAGCAAGGCTCCTCCCCTGGTTGGCTCACCTACCAGCTGTGTCAGGAAGTTATCTTCCACACACTCCAGGAACCTCCTAGACTGTTTACTCACTACTGTGTTGTATTTCCAGCAGACGTCAGGGAAGTTGAAGTCCCACACGAGGACAAGGGCACATGATTCTGAGACTACTGCCAGCCGCTTGTAGAACGATTCATCTGTCTCTTCAACCTAGTTGGGTGGTCTATAACAGACTCCCAGCACAATATCTGCCTTATTGGCCTTCCCTCTCACCCTGTCGTGGTTTAACCCCAGCCAGCAACTAAACACCACGCAGCCGCTCACTCACTCCCCCCCACCCAGTGGGATGGGGGAGAAAATCGGGAAAAGAAGCAAAACCCGTGGGTTGAGATAAGAACGGTTTAATAGAACAGAAAAGAAGAAACTAATAATGATAATGATAACACTAATAAAATGAAAACAGCAATAATGAAAGGATTGGAATGTACAAATGATGCGCAGTGCAATTGCTCACCACCCGCCGACCGACACCCAGCTAGTCCCCGAGCGGCGAATCCCTGCCCCCACTTCCCCGTTCCTATACTAGATGGGACGTCACATGGTATGGAATACACCGTTGGCCACTTTGGGTCAGGTGCCCTGGCTGTGTCCTGTGCCAACTTCTTGTGCCCCTCCAGCTTTCTCGCTGGCTGGGCATGAGAAGCTGAAAAATCCTTGACATTAGTCTAAACACTACTTAGCAACAACTGAAGACATCAGTGTTATCAACATTCTTCGCATACTGAGCTCAAAACATAGCACTGTACCAGCTACTAGGAAGACAGTTAACTCTCTACCCCAGCTGAAACCAGGACACACCCTCACCCATAAGCACTCCACCTTGTTATCAGAATCGTGTAGCTCTGTACAGTCAAAACATTCCCTAACATAGAGAGCCACCCCACCACCTCTTCTACCTTGCCTATCCCTTCTGAAGAGCTTGTAGCCATCCATTGCAGCACTCCAGTCATGGGAGTCGTCCCACCATGTTTCCGTGATGGTGACTAAGTCATATCTATCCTGCTGCGCGATGGCTTCCAGCTCCTCCTGTTTATTGCCCATGCTGCGTGCATTGGCATAAATGAATTTGAGCTGGCCTATCGAATCCACCCCTAACATCGGCACGCTGCCCCCAGGCTCATCTCTGGTGCGCCTAGTTTTATCCCTTACCCCCTTCAAACCTAGTTTAAAGCCTTCTCTCTGAGCCCCGCCATCTCACGAGCGAGGATTCTTTTACCCCTTTGAGATAGCTGGATACCATCTGTCGCTAGCATGCCCGGTGCTGTGTAAACCTCCCCGTGATCAAAAAACCCAAAGTTCCACTGATGGCACCAGCCTCTGAGCCACGTATTAACCAGGTGTGTTTTCCTGTTCCTTTCAGTGTATTTCCCTGCCACTGAAGGGATTGAGGAAAACACTACCTGTGCTCCCGATCCTTCCACTAATCGTCCCAGTGCTCTGAAGTCCCTTTTGATTGCCTTTGGATTTCTCTCTGCAATCTCATCACTGCCAACCTGCACAACCAGCAATGGGTAATAATCAGAGGTCCGAACCAGACCAGGGTGTTCCCTGGTAATGTCTTTTACCCGGGCCCCAGGGAGGCAGCAGACTTCCCTGTGGGATGGGTCAGGTCTGCATATTGGGCCCTCTGTCCCCCTCAGAAGGGAGTCACCTACGACAATTACCCTCCTTTTTCTTTTTTCAGAGGATGTGAGAATGCGTGGGGCTGCCCAACTGAGCCTAGGCACCTCCCTAGATAGGGCTTCATCTACACCCTGATCTTCATTGACCTGGTCCTCAAGTTCCAGAGCCCCATACCTGTTGTGAAGGGGCAACTGGGAAGGTGAGGGAGACCGGGAGCGGATTCGCCTGCCTCCCCGAGCAGGGACCTGTATCCATTCCCCTCCATCTCTTAGATCCCCTCCTGCCTGGTGGCAAGAGGGCAGGGGAACCTCCGCTTCTTGCGGAGCCTCCATCTGCTGCCTCTGCCTCAGGGATGGTAGGGTGTGGGCCCACCAATCTATCTCCCTCTCACACTCCCTGATACTCCTCAACCTTTCCACTTCCTCCTTCAGCTCTACCACCAGGCTGAGCAGATCATTCACCTGGTCACATCTCACACAAGAGGTGCCCCCGCTGCCCTCCGTCATCAGTGATAGACTCAGACGCTCCCTGCAGCCAGAGACCTGGACAGCTGCATGTTTACATGGGACCTCTGTCTGCGTTGCCACATTTTTCCTAACAATGGCTTTCATCCGAGTGGCAACCATACCTGGGTCTCCCTCTGGGCCGACGCCCACCGCTTGAGTAGGCTTCTCGACCTTGGAAGAGGGGGGCTGCGCCCTACCTGCGCGAACTGCCGCGCGAACTGCCGCGCCACGCCCTGTTCGCCCATCGCGCAAACTGCCGCGCCACGCCCTGGTCGCCGGCGCTCCTCAGGGCCGTTTAAATCTCCCGCGGTTGCCCCTGGCAACGCCCACGCCGCCGCGTCAGCCTCTCTCGCGAGAGCCGCCGGCCCTGGACGGGTCCCTCCGCTCTTTCCCGGGGCTCCTGGGCCTCGGGAACCTCCCAGTCCGCCTCAATCTAGCGCTTAGCCGCCAACTTACCGACTTACCGTTGCCCCTGCTGGCCTCGCCACTGACTAATTAGCCTAATGCCCACCCGAGGGAGGGGCAGGGATGATAAAAGGACACAAACCAAAGCCCTGGGTGCGCAAGCCCACCGGAACCGGACCCCTCGGATGACTGGACCCCTCAGCTGACTGAACCAACACTGGACCCAGGACCGGCGAAATCTTTCTCTTCTCTCTCTCTCTCTTTCCCTTTTCCTTTTCCATAATCCCTACACCTCACCCATTTAGACATAAACCGTTGACCAAGTCTGGGACTAAGAGCAGATCCAGCTGCCCCTAGGCTCCTCTCTGAGAAGGAGTCTAGAAAGCAAGGGGGTCTGCTCTGAACCTCGTGACTCAGCAGGAGGGCTCTCCTTATTGTCTTCCCTGAGCTGATTCCCAGATAAGCAAGGCCTGTAGTATATGTTTGGTGATGCATGGTTAGCACGTTACACAGTTTACTGACATAGTTTCACGACAATTTTTGTTGTGAGCATACCAATTTTCGTGTTGAGCATGCCAATTCTTGTTGTGAGCAAATAAAAGTTGAGTTTTGTGAGTTAAAGGATCCCTGGTGTCGTTTCACCTTAATCCTGACCTGGGAATCAGCAAACCTGAGTCATCGTCCTGAGAAATTGGGACGTGACACTGCCTCTGGCCAAGGCTGAGCCCATCAGCGATGGCGGTAGCACCTCTGGGAGAACATATTTAAGAAGGGGAACCTACAGTGGGGAAGGAGATTTGTAATGTGAGAGAAACACCTATGCGGATACCAAGGTCAGTGAAGAAGGAGGGGGAGGAGGTGCGCTGGGGGAGGTGATGCCCCTGCAGCCCGTGGTGAGATGGCAGGCTGTCCCCCTGCAGCCCATGGAGGTGAACGGTGGAGCAGATGCCCCCGAAGATGGCCGTGACTCCATGGGAAAGCCCACGCTGGAGCAGCCTGTGCCTGAAGATCAGCCCGTGGAAAGGACCCATACCAGAGAAGTTCGTGAATGACTGCAGCCCGTGGGAAGGACTCATGTTGGAGAAGTTTGTGAAGGACTGTGTCCTGTGGGAGGGACCCCACACTGGAGCAGGGGAAGAGTGAGGAGTCCTCCTCATGAGGTGGAAGGAGCGGCAGAGACAACATGACCGCAACCCCTATTCCCCTTCCCCCTGTGCTGCCGGCGGGGAGGACGTAGAGAAAACCAGGAGTGGAGATGAGCCCGGGAAGAAGGGAGGGTTGGGGGGAAGGTGTTCTAAGATTTGGTTTTACTTCTAAGTATCCTTGTTTTGATTTGATTTGTAGTAAATTAAATTGATTTTGTTTCTTTCCCAAGTCGAGCCTGTCTTTTGCCCATGACCATAAGTGGTGAGTGATCCCTCCCTGTCCTTGTCTCGACCCACAAGCTTTCCTTTATAATTTTCTCCTCGTCCCACCAGGGCCGGAAGGGGAGGAGTGAGTGAGCGGCTTCACAGTACTTTGTTACCGGCTGGGCTTAAACCACGACACCGAACTACTAGACGGTAGAGAAGCCACATAGATTAAGACCATCCTAAATGCCTCAATAGCAGGGAGTTTCATTCAGGCTTAATCAATGATTCAGTGGTTGGAAAGTCATTCTAGACAACCTACATATCGTTACGAGTTATGATTTTGGCAATAAAAATATTCTTTTGTTCAGAGTGCCTTTTTACTTCTCTTCCCTCTTCTCCTCACCTTATCTGCTTTCATAACAATATTTTTTAAATCCAAAAAAGTCTTTTATTCAACCCTATGTTCCAATATGGGCAAAAATGTATCCTCAGCATAAGTCCTGGTTCTCTAGGGACTGGGTCCAAAGTCCGGTCCCACTCGGTGGGCTTGGGGGAGGTGATCTTTTAGATAGTCCATTGCCACACACAGGAGTCACAACAATGACTCAGGAGGGACAGGGAAAATTTCAACACCCCGTTTTGCTCAGGAAATCCCAGGGCAGGAGTCACAACAATGGCTCCTAAATACTTGAAATATTTTAAATACTCGAAAATACTCGAAATATTTTCGAACTTTGGTGGGGAAAACGGCCTCTGTAAAAATGCTGGAGTTTTGTGAACAGGACAACGTGGCCGGAGGAGAGGGCCCCACAGAGGGTGGGACCGCACTTCTCCAAAGCCGCAATTCCTTATCTTAAGTGACCAGGAGAAGGAGCACAGCATATGCGCCTGGAGGAGGAGGCCCCATGGAGGATGGGACTGTGGGATTAGACCTTCTATTGCCTTGAATTCACCATGTCTTCATCATCTCCCTGTGCCTGTGATTTACTTAAGAAGTGATGTACTCTAAGAAGTCCACAAAGGTCTTGTGAAATAAGATATCCTTTGTATATACAAAGCATGCCTTGCTAACGACTGTGCCCTTGAAGAAGAACTAAAAGACTGATAAGAAGGGAACATCCTACCCAAGGAGGCCCTGAAAGTTGAATAATTGCTAATAGGCATGGAGTCAGCAAAAATCTTCAATAACTGGAGGAAAGGTAAAGGCAGCAGGGGAGATCAGGACCACCGACTCAATTCAAGACCATAAAGACTTACCCCCCCACACCCTACTTCAGCATGCGCTGTAGAATAAAAGAACACTGTACCTTTAATTCGAAGCAGGGAAACTTTAGCCCAATAGAAACTGTGCTAGATAAGCGACTACCAGTAATAGTTTTGGGGAAGAACTTTGGAAATTGAGTATGTATAACTGAACTGCATAAATTGCTTGCCCGTTTAGGCATGAGGTGTGCTAGCTTTGTGGATTACCACCTAGCCCCCATCTTTGCGAAAACATGAATTGGAATAAAATACCTCTGCTCTGTGTGTATATTGCCATTTTGCACACCGGGTAAACGACCCCACTTGTGGGACAACAGTTTTGGTGACCCAGATGGTGATACCAAAAAGCCGATCGAAGAAACTCTCTAAGACTCGTTTTGGAGTTTTAGAAAGCAGGCATTCTTTATTGCAGCGCTGGATGCACGGGGGATAATGCCATCTAGCGTGTATACCACAGCTTCAGCACAAACAGGTTATATGGAGTAACAATTACATATTAATCAGATTAGTATATATATACATAAAAATTATTGTAACTGATTATCATAGTACTGCCTACATCCGATCATGCACAATGAAGGATCCATTTGAGTCGAAGGGCTGCTTTTGCGACCACCGACCCATTTGAAGTTCTTGTTGGCTGTCCTTGAAGTCTTTCTTCTTGTCCTTGTTCTTTGATCTTGAAGCTTAACGCAGCTTCAATCACATGTGGTCAGTTTCAACATTGTTCTCATCTAGCATACAGGAACATCTAGTCAAAAGAGCAAAGAATTGCAAAACCTATGAGTAACTACCTCTACTAGTTAATTGCTTGGCCATACTTTTGTCTATTGTTTCAATCATAGCGTTAGTATAAGATTTCTAATAATTATTTACCACATCTCTCTTTTACAGTCACCTAGCAGCAAACCAGTTTCCACGGCTGGTACAAAGTATTAAAACCATCAAAATATTTAGACATACCATACAGAATGTATGGAAATATGCTATCACACACACATCATTTCATTCCACCCAGAAGGAAAAAGCATCATCTTCCTTGACAGACCAAAAGCCCAAACTTGAAATGACTCTGCAGCTCTTGATTGAGCAGAAAATTAAGTATTTTTGCTTTTGGGGGGAAAGGATTATTTATTTTTTTTAATCAACCATTGTTAAGTCTAATCTTGAAATAGCAAAAAGAAGTATGCCGCTTAGAAACTGGCACAGGTCCCATTTGCTTCAATTGCCCCAAGATCTCATTTAGTGGAAAAAATGAAAAAATTTATCTTCCCAAATTTCTCTCGGCCTTTCTCTTCTATGTTTCCCTTGGTCTCACTAGGTTGCAGCAACAATCAGGTTTATTGTTTCACAGGACATTTCTTAGGCATGTGTTCTTCTTAGCACGTCACATTAAACACGGCGTAACCATCAGCAGCGCTCAGTTGGCGATGAGACCAGCAGCGGCAATGGTAAGTTCAGCGGTTAAGTGCTAGATTGAGGTGGACAAGGAGGTTTCCCAGGAGTTTCCCAGAGCGAGGAACCCCAAGGAAAAGCAGAGACACCCGTTGAGAGCCAGCAGCTCTCACGAGAGAGGCTGACGCGGCATGGGCGTTACCAGGGGCAACCACGGGAGATTAAACGCGGCGTAACAGTCAGCAGTGCTCACTAGGTGTATTGGGTCTAGCTGAGATGGAGTTAATTCTCCCCATAGCAGCCCTCATAGTGCTGTGCTCTGCATTGGTAGCTAGAAAGGTGTTGATAACACACCAGTGTTTTGGCTACTGCTGAGCAGTGCTGGCACAGCATCAAGGCTGTCTCTCCAACATTTTTGCCCCCCTCAACGGCAGGCTGGGGCTGGGCAAGATCTTGGGAGGGGACATAACCAGGACAGCTGACCCAAACTAACCAAACAGATATTCCATACCATATGATGTCAGCTCAGCTATAAAAGCTAAGTAAAGGGAGATGGAAGGGGGGGCATTTTCGTCTTCCGGAGCAACCACTACGCATACTGAAGCCCTGCTTCCCAGGAAGTGGCCAGACATCGCCTGCTGATGGGAAGTAGAGAATAACATCATTTGTTTTTCCTCTGCTTTCGCGCGCGTGCCCTTTGCTTTCACTTTATTAAACTGTCCTTATCTTGACCCATGAGCCCTTTGTTATATTTTCTCTCCCCTGTCCAGCTGAGGAGGGGGAGTGATTGAACGGCTTTGGTGGGCACCTGGCACCCAGCCAGGGTCAACCTACCACAGTCCTTTTTGGCACCCAACATGGGGCTCAACAAAGGCAGTTTTGCATTAAGCGTGCCATAGCTAGTTAATAAGTGGCAAGCTCCTGTGCGGGTCATGGAGTTTGTTGGCTGCTTGCTTATCTCTATTTTGCTGAGTTTGGGAACATGGTAATGCAAATAATGGCTATGTGCTTTGTCCTGGCACTGATAGCTTTGCTGTGGAGGACCTCGGCTGGACCGAGGGGCCTGGGGAGGATATTGACCTTGACAAGATTACAGTGTTCCCGTGAGAGAACAAGAAAGGATGAGAAGCATGCCTGGGAAACTAAGTTTAAGGAATGTGTTGACTGTTTGCAGTTGTGATAAGGAACCTGAAAAAGTCACCCAATGAGGGGTGAGAAAAACAACTTCTGACAGCTTTTTGACCAATAAGGGACAGACATATGTACAAGGTAACAAGTATAATGGGTATAAATTTGCTGGCTTGTAGTAATAAAAAAAAAAAACCACTACAGGGAAGAAGAAGAGGAAAAATTTGATCTAGAAGCTGGTCCTTCGGCAAAGAAATTGGAGGAAGGAGTGAGAGAACTTAAACAGGAAGTGGAAACTACCCGGTCCCTGACCTCCTCAGAACATCGAGACATGCAGAAAGACTACAGCTGCCAGCCAGGTGAGCAGATTGCTGCCTGGCTGCTCCGATGCTGGGATAAAGGGGCCGACAGTCAGCAACTAGAAGGCAAGGAAGCCCAACAGCTGGGATCCCTCGCTAGAAACCGGGGAATTGAAAGAGGAATTGGAAAAGAGGCAGCAATTTGCAGTCTCTGGAGCCGGCTCCTCTCAAGTGTGAGGGCAAGATATCCATTCAAGGAAGATCTTGTGAACTCCTCAGGAAAGTATACTACCGCAGATGAAGGCATCCAGTACCTGAGAGAGTTAGCAGTGCTGGAAGCCATCTACAGTGATCTAGATGATGATGAGGTCTCCAAAGATCCAGAGGACGTCCTATGCACATGGGCCATGTGGAGGAAGGTGATTCAAGGTGCCTGTCCTAGTTTCAGCTGGGATAGAGTTAACTGTCTTCCTAGTAGCTGGTACAGTGCTATGTTTTGAGTTCAGTATGCGAAGAATGTTGATAACACTGATGTTTTCAGTTGTTGCTAAGTAGTGTTTAGACTAATGTCAAGGATTTTTTAGCTTCTCATGCCCAGCCAGCGAGAAAGCTGGAGGGGCACAAGAAGTTGGCACAGGACACAGCCAGGGCACCTGACCCAAAGTGGCCAACAGGGTATTCCAGACCATGTGACGTCCCATCTAGTATAGGAACGGGGAAGTGGGGGCGGGGAATCGCCGCTCGGGGACTAGCTGGGTGTCAGTAGGCGGGTGGTGAGCAATTGCACTGCGCATCATTTGTACATTCCAATCCTTTTATTAATACTGTTGTCATTTTATTAGTGTTATCATTATCATTATTAGTTTCTTCTTTTCTGTTCTATTAAACCGTTCTTATCTCAACCTGCGGGTTTTGCTTCTTTTTCCCGATTTTCTCCCCCATCCCACTGGGTGGGGGGGAGTGAGTGAGCGGCTGTGTGGTGCTTAGTTGCTTGCTGGTGTTAAACCATGACAGTGCCCCAGCGTCATATTCTAACAGCTTGGCAGCAATGTATTGCCCAGATATGGAAACACCAACTGTGGAGAAAGTGTCGTCTTGGCTCCAAAACTTTGAGGAAAATCTCTGTGTCTCCTCATCCCTACAGGACAGTGCCTTGGCTGTTAGGGACACTCCAAGAAATCAGTCCTTTCCTGCCCCGGTCAGAGGGAAAGGGAGCCCAAGACGTATGCCGCGTGGTGCACTCTGGTTCTTCCTGCGTGACCAAGGGGAGGACATGAGGAAGTGGGATGGTGAACCCACCTTTAAGCTGGAAGCCCGTGTACGTGAACTGAGAGGGAAGACAGCTGTTAAGAAGGGGTCACCCAAGAAGAAGGCTGTCAGCGTAGTTGCTGTAGAGGCCCAAGAAAGCAATCAGTGATCCTCCAGGCGTAGAAGAACTGAAACCACCTCCCTTGATTCTGGTGAGGGGACTTCTGGTCTGGCACCGCAAGGGTCAGACAGTGAATACTCTACCGAGGAACAGCAATAGAGGGTCCCTGCCTTCGGACAGGAGAAGGAAAGGGATGACCAGATATACTGGACCGTGTGGATTCGATGGCCTGGCACATCAGACCCACGGAAGTATAAGGCTTCAGAAAACACTGGTGCACAGTGTACACTGGTGCCATCAGAGTATAGGGGCACAGAACCCATTTGGATCTCTGGAGTGACAGGGGGATGCCAAGAATTGACTATATTGGAGGCTGAGGTGAGCTTAACAGGGGACAAGTGGGAAAAGCACCCCATTGTGACTGGCCCAGAGGCCCCTTGTAGCCTTGGCATAGACTACCTCAAGAGAGGGTACTTCAAGGACCCAAAGGGGTACCGATGGGCTTTTGGTGTAGCCACTGTAAACACAGAGAAGATCAAACAGCTATCATCTACCCTGCCTGGCCTCTCGGAAGATCCCTTCATTGTGGGATTGCTGCGAGTTGAAGAACAGCAGGTGCCAATTGCTATCAGGACGGTGCACCGGCGGCAATATCGCACAAACCGAGACTCCCTGGCTCCCATCCATGAGCTGATTCATCAACTGGAGAGCCAAGGAGTCATCAGCAAGACTCATTCACCTTTTAATAGTCCTATATGGCCAGCGCAAAAGTCTGATGGAGGGTGGAGGTTAACAGTAGATTACCATGGCCTGAACGAAGTGACACAACCACTGTGTGCTGCTGTACCAGACATGTTAGAGCTCCAAGATGAACTGGCATCAAAGGCAGCCACGTGGTAGGCTACAATTGACATGGCCAATGCATGTTTCTCCATTCCTTTGGCAACAGAGTGCAGGCCACAGTTTGCTTTCACGTGGAGAGGTGTCCAATACACCTGGAATCGGCTGCCCCAGGGGTGGAAGCACAGCCCTACCATTTGTCACAGACTAATCCAAACTGCACTGGAACAGGGTGATGCCCCTGAACATTTACAATACATAGATGACATCATCGTGTGGGGCAACAAGGCAGAAGAAGTGTTTGAGAAGGGAAAAAGAGTAATTCAGATGCTTCTGAAAGCTGGTTTTGCCATAAAGAAAAGCAAGGTCAAGGGACCTGCACAGGAGATTCAGTTCTTGGGAATAAAATGGCAGGATGGATGCCGTCATGTGCCTATGGATGTGGTTAACAAGATAGCAACTATGTCTCCACCAGCTAACAAGAAAGAAACACAAGCTTTCCTAGGCCTTGTGGGGTTCTGGAGAATGCATATTCCAGGTTATAGTCAGCTTGTGAGCCCTCTCTATCGAGTAACCCGAAAGAAGAACTATTTTGAATGGGGCCCTGAGCAACAACAAGCCTTTGAGCATATCAGACAGGAAATACCTCGTGCAGTAGCTCTTGGGCCTGTCCGGGCAGGACCAGATGTGCAAAATGTACTCTACACTGCAGCTGGGGAGCCTGGTCTCACCTGGAACCTCTGGCAGAAAACACCAGGAGAAACCCGAGGTCGACCATTAAGGTTTTTGAGCCGGGGGTACCGAGGATCAGAAGCCCACTACACCCTGATGAAAAAGAGATACTAGCAGCATATGAGGGGGTTCGAGCCGCTTCAGAAGTTGTTGGTACAGAAGCATATCTCCTCTTGGCACCACAATTGCCCGTGCTACACTGGATGTTCAAAGGAAACATCCCCTCTACACATCATGCACCCAGCGCTACATGGAGTAAGTGGATAGCATTGATCACACAACGAGCTCGACTGGGGAAATCCAACCGCCCAGGAATTCTGGAAGAGATCATGGACTGGCCAGAAGGCAGAGATTTTGGACCATCGCCTGAGGAGGTGGCTCGCGCCCAAGAGGCACCACCATATAATGAGTTATCAGAAGATGAAAGGTGTTATGCTTTGTTTACTGATGGATCCTGTCATGTGATAGGGAACCTGTTATGGATGAACGACTAACCAAATCCAGCAGGTGTTAAAACTCAGATTTATTCTTCAGCAAAAGTTAGTTAGAAGTCCGATAACATTCTGTAAAATCACAGGCTCAATGATGTGAAGAGAATTAATACTACACAGCTGACTTAAGAATTCCCATGATTTAAAGTGATGGCTCAAAACGCGCGTATCACTCACCTAAAAGCTGAGGGCTCTCTCCCTCGAGGAGTTACCTTGGGCGGTGCCCCGGCCCGAAGGGGAATCCCCGACTGCAGACCCGCTGCTCCGAGGAGGACTGCCCACGTGTCCTCTGGCGGGACCCCCGTTTATACCCCTGTCGAATCTGACCTGTGGTCATTTAATTCTATTGGCTAGGAGGGTCACCTTGGTGTACCTGGTGCATCTCGATTGGCCAGTTCAAATTTCAACCTGCAGCCTCCAGGGTTTCCTTCCCCTTCTCCCTTCCTGGAGAAGTTTCGTTTCCTGCTGGCAAGATGGGGGGGGCGGGATGTACTGCCACAGAACCATCAGAAGTGGAAAGCTGCTGTGTGGAGTCTCACACAACAAGTCATTAAGGCCACTGAAAGAGAAGGTGAGTCAAGTCAAGTTTGCAGAAGTGAAAGCCATCCAACCAGCCCTAGATATTGCTGAACGAGAAAAGTGGCCAGTACTCTATCTCTATACTGACTCCTGGATGGTGGCTAATGCCCTATGGGGGTGGCTACACCAGTGGAAGAAGACCAATTGGCGGCGCAGGGGTAAACCCATCTGGGCAGCTGCATTGTGGCAGGACATTGCTGCCCGTGTAGAACACATGACTCTAAAGGTACGTCATGTAGATGCTCACATGCCCAAAAGCCGTGCCACTGAAGAAGAACATCGAAATAATGAACAGGTAGACAAGGCTGCCAAAATAGAAGTAGCTCAGGTGGACATGGGCTGGGAGCATAAGGGTGAGCTATTTGTAGCTCAATGGGCCTATGAAACATCAGGACATCTAGGGAGAGATGCAACATATAGGTGGGCTCGTGATCGAGAGGTGGACCTGACCATGGAGGCCATCACACAGGTCAGTCATGAATGTGAAACATGTGCTGCAATCAAGCGAGCCACCAGAGTAAAGTCTCCCTGGAACAGAGGGCGGTGGCTGGGTTTTCGATATGGCGAGGCCTGGCAAATTGACTACATTGGACCACTGCCACGAACACGCCAAGGCAAGCGCTACATACTCACCATGGTGGAAGCAACTACTGGTTGGCGAGAAACATATCCTGTAAAGCATGCCACTGCCCGAAACACCATCTTAGGCCTTGAAAGGCAATTTTTATGGTGGCATGGTACCCCAGAAAGAATTGAATCAGACAATGGGACTCATTTCCAAAATAACCTCATAAGCTCCTGGGCAAAGAAACACGGCATTGAGTGGGTGTACCACATCCCCTATCACCCGCAAGCGTCTGGAAAAATTGAGAGATATAATGGACTGTTGAAGACTATGTTGAGAGCGCTAGGCAATGGGGCATGGAAGCATTGGGATACAAATTTAGCAGAAGCCACTTGGCTAGTTAACAGCAGAGGATCTGCTAACCGTCCTGGGCCTGCCCAAACAAAACCCCTACATACTGTGGGAGGAGATAAGGTCCCCGTAGTGCACATGGGGAAGTGGCTGGGGAAGGCAGTGTGGATTTCTCCTCCCATGGGAAAAGGCAAACCCATTCGTGGGATTGTCTTTGCTCAAGGACCTGGGTGTACTTGGTGGGTAATGCGGAAGGATGGGGAGACCCAGTGTGTGCCTCTGTTTTAGGGTGGTTTCGAGGATTCCCGAGAAGGTGAACACACACACACTGACTATAAGGGGAAAAAGCAAGCATTTATTAAATACAGATGTGCGTTATGCTAAGGGTATCTTGTAAAGCAAATTAACATACCGACCCGAGGACTGTGAGAAGATGGACCATCCGTACATTCTTGTGCCGTCTTGCACCGTGAGCTCAGCCCAGCAATCGGTAGGTGCCAGCTTTACGTGGGCGTCCCCACGGAGGCAACAGTGGCCTCGCCGTACACCAGCCCCATGCTCTTCGGAAAAATCCCGGTATTTATACATTTGCAGAGGAACAGGTTTCGGCACACGTGGCCAGCGGGTGCCAAAACACGCCTCGACTGTAACATAGGGAGCCTATGACGCATGTGCTCACTGGCCAGGCGCGCTGCACGAGCCATAGCCACCCTGTCTATTGGTTCATGGGCTTTGTACATGCGGCATATTGTCATCATCCAGCAGTCATGCGCCAATCACGCACACAGCTGTGCTGTGCAACAGCCTTCTGCCTGTCCTCCCCCAGTATTGCTCAGCTCTCTTGTCTCCGTGGTCAGCATTCCAAGCAACAGGAAACAAACCATCCATTTTCTGTGCTGACTGCATTTTCCTCGGTTATCTACCTCTCCCCCAGTGTTCATCCACGGACCAAAATCCCATCTTTTAACCCATCCGTATACAGCCTCAAGGACATTTAACCTTGGGGGGGAAATAATCTGTGATGTGAGTTGTATGTCATAGGAAGTAATGTAGCAGGAATGACCTGAACCACAGAGGAGTGAACTTCACAAGGAACCAGACAAGTGCAATGGTGACCCAAACCAAGCCGGTGTTGGTGCCCAATGATCGAACATACTGCTTCTCCTGTCCTGACCACTCATCTTGATGGATGGGGCCCAAGTCAGAGCCTGTGTGTGAACATCTGGAGGAGTGAAAGAAGCCCATGGAATATCTCTCTCTTAAAGGACAAGGGATAGTAGTTAATAAGAATGTATAAATCTGTATGTTGGGTATAAAAGTGGTTTAAGTATGCAGTTTCAGTTGTAAGTGTTGGTAAGAAGGGATTTCAGTAATGAGAATTAAATACAATGGCATGGTTAGAAGATATGTGTATTAAATTATGTGGGACCTGATCATGACGCAAATGGTATGGAATAAGGGGTGGAGATTGTATTGGGTCTGGCTGAGATGGAGTTAATTCTCCCCATAGCAGCCCTCGTAGTGCTGTGCTCTGCATCAGTAGCTAGAAAGGTGTTGATAACAACCAGTGTTTTGGCTACTGCTGAGCAGTGCTGGCACAGCATCAAGACTGTCTCTCCAACATTTTTGCCCCCCCCAACGGCAGGCTGGGGCTGGGCAAGATCTTGGGAGGGCACATAACCAGGACAGCTGACCTAAACTAACCAAACAGATATTCCATACCATATAACGTCAGCTCAGCTATAAAAGCTAAGTACAGGGAGAAGGAAGGGGGGCATTTTTGTCTTCCAGAGCAACCACTACGCATACTGAAGCCTTGCTTCCCAGGATGTGGCCAGACATCACCTGCTGATGGGAAGTAGAGAATAACATCATTTGTTTTTCTTTGCTTTCACGTGAGACCTTTGCTTTCACTTTATTAAACTGTCCGTATCTTGACCCACGAGCCTTTTGTTATATTTTCTCCCCCCTGTCCAGCTGAGGAGGGGGAGTGATAGAGTGGCTTTGGTGGGCACCTGGCACCCAGCCAGGGTCACCCCACCACAGGTCCTCCATGGGCTGCAGGGGAATCTCTGCTCTGGCGCCTGGAGCACCTCCTCCCCCTCCTTCTTCACTGACCTTGGTGTTTGCAGAGTTGTTTCTCCCACATGTTCTCACTCCTCTCTCCGGCTGCAATTTCTGTTGCACAGAGTTTTTTTTCCCCTTCTTAAATATGTTATCACAGAGGCGCTACCACCGTCGCTGATTGGCTTGGCCTTGGCCAGTGGCAGGTCCGTCTTGGAGCCGGCTGGCATTGGCTCTGTCGGACATAGGGGAAGCTTCTAGCAGCTTCTCACAGAAGCTACCCCTGTCGCCCCCCCTCCACTACCAAAACCTTGCCACGCAAACCCAATACATTGAGACTTCACAAAACCCTGTTATAAATCTCTGCCATTTTAAGTGTGTCACAGGCTGTGCTGTTCCTTCTAGCAGGGGTGCATGCAAAATGTAATTCAGTACCATAAATGGTCTTAAACTTATGTGTTTTCCTCGCAATACCAAGTCCTGCTCTTTGAGTACAGAATACATAGACAAACACACCTTTTTCCAGTGGGGTATATCATTGTTCTCCCCCCTTATACGCTCACAAGCCAAACCCCGCTGGCCTCTTCCCGCCTTCACTCTGCTGATAGATTTCCCAAGTTAGAGCAGAATGACTGAACCCGCAGACTATTTCAAATGGGGAATTAGGGTCAACAGGCTCCAAAGACTAATAGAGTGACAGCTCAGAGATGAGTTCGCACAGGGTGGCTTCATGACCGGGGGTCCATTCCCATGACACCTCTTTTCTCAACAGGTTATACAGGGGTTTGGCTAGGTTGCTAAATCCAAGTACATGTTTACACCAGTAAAATAGCGAGCCCATAATTTTTTGAAGGTCAGCCTTATCTTTAGGTGAGGGTAGTGTAAATAACAATTTTAAATCATCCTCAGGTATATCTCGTTGCCCCCCTTCCCATCGCATTCCTAAAAAGGTAACAGTGTGAGAGGGTCCCTGTTCTTTGCTATCAGGGACATCTAAACCAAGTTTCGTCAGCATTTGTAGAACTGAATCCATAGCAGTGTGGACTTCTGCACGAGTTTGTCCACCGATAAGTATATCATCAATATACTGATGATACATTACTCCAGAGGGAAGTTTAATCTTTGCTAGTTCAGCGGCAAGGGCGGCATGAGCAATCATGGGTCTATGCTTAAATCCTTGAGGCAAATGGGTAAAAGTATACTGCATGCCCTGCTAAGTAAAGGCAAACCACTGTTGGTCCTCTGGGTGGAGTAGTACCATAAAAAACATGTCTTTAACATCTAGGGCCACTGGCCAAGCATGGTTTTGTTGGAAGCTATGTCCCATGGCAAGGCTGCACAGCTATGCAGAGACCTGTGTAAACGCTCAGTTAACATTAAAGATACAACCTTCCTTCTTAGTAATACAGCTGAGAGAGAATGAGTTTCTCTTTGCCTTCTCCCTAAACCTGGTCTCATCCTACACTGTAGTAAAAAGCTGTGTGATAGGGTATTGTAATTTCAATGCAGTGCAGTCTGCCACATAAATGTAAGTGGGGCAGGGAGGACCCACAAGACATGCTATGATTCAAAACCAAACCTTTGGAGACATTCAAGGAGCAGGTCAGTGGTGATTAGGTGATCAAGGTTGCTCTCCATCATTTTCTCTTAGCCTCAGACTTCAACCTTCCATATCTCAGATGATATCCATTTGACTTGCCTTATGTACTTTACAACAGAGATCAAGTTGCATATTCCATGATTCAAGCCATGAGTCTAAGTATATTAAACCCATCACCCTTAATTAATTACCTCACCCATCAGAAGAGGAAAGAGTTACAGAGTGGAATGAAGTTAACTGGCGCTGATATGGCAATAGTTATAATTTTGCATCTCTAAAACATTCAACTAACATGATGATGAATGCAGAGAAGTGGTTTATGAATATTCCATATTTTACAACTTCAAAAAATACATATGGTGTAATACTGCTTCTAGTATAGAAGTAACCATTACCAAAATGTATGAACAATTCCCAAGCCTACAGTGTCAACACGCCATAGGAAAGCAAAGCTGAGAGTAAATACAATACGGCTTGCATCAGGAAAGTTTCAGTCTCGTTTTATTTGCTTTATTAGAATTAATAGAAAATCTAATCAAACAGATTTTAAAAGAGCAAAACAGATCACACATACGCAGAGTTTCTGTTCCTTGTTAATCTGAATATGTTTTCATAGTTACATTCAGATGACAAGTAGCTTTGATTTTCCCCTGATAAGCAAATGGCCATCTGTCGTGGTTTAAGCCCAGCCGGCAACAAAGCACCACGAGGCTGCTCGCTCACTCCTCCCCACCCCCTCCGGTGGGATGGGGAGGAGAATCAGAAAGGAGAGAGAAAAAAACATAGAACCTCGTGGGTTGAGATAAGGACAGTTTACTGGGACAACACAAGGAGAGAAGTTACAACAACAACAATAGTACTAATAAAAGAATATACAAAAACGAGTGATGCACAGTGCAACTGCTCACCACCCAGAACCCCACGCTCCACCACTTCCCCCCCCCCCCAGCCCGCTCCCCATTTATATACTGAGCATGATGTCACATGGTATGGAATAACTCCTTGGCTAGTTCAGGTCATCTGTCCCGGCTGTGCTCCCTCCCAGCTTCCTGTGAAAATTAACTCTATCCCAACCAAACCCAGGACACCATCTCTTGGAAAGAACACATTTTGTGAGATGAATAGCTCATGTGCATATCTTATCTACTTTGAATTGATTCAGTGTGGTTTCTCCAAAGCAGATTTAAAGCTGAGAAAATGTTAAGCTGACCCAGTTGTACAAACCAGAAGTAATTAATTTTGATCAACAAAGTCTCAGCAAAGTAAGAGATGTTAAATGAAATACATTGAGCCTCTTCCATCTATTTTGAAAAAGTGAACTGAGTCACCCTGATAGAAGCAGAGTATTTATTTTCAACACTGTTGAAACAGAGTTGTTTGAACATCTCTGTGTTATGAACATGGGTGGAGCTATCCTCAATGTGTATCTAGCTTTAATGCATTAAGGAACTTTCATTCATATTCATCAACAAAAAGAATGTAGCTATCAGTGAGAAATCCCCAGCAGAACAGGGAGAAAGCTGATCAAAACCAGACTTATTTCCCTTAAAACTAAGCAAGGAACAATGGTAACCTGCTCAGAATGGCCCTGAAAGGATGAAGCATATGACAAAAATCCAAATTTTGTTCCAAATAAGTAACATTTTATGCCATGCGAACTCTAAACTATATTAAGCAGTGACTTAATACAAATAAAACTGATCTGTGGAGAGTTATGTAAACATCACACTACAATCAGCCATCATCATTTTCCATTGTAAGTGTTCATAGGAATATTCATTCTTACTACACTGGCTGGAGGCCAGGTACCAAAAGTTATACAAATGCATTCAAGACAAGGAAATCCTAAACTATTACTTCTCAGTAGTGCCCATTCCCACTGAACTTGATGACACCAGGACTTTGGCTCCATAGCAACGAGGCCAGATACATAACGATCACTACCAGCCCTCATTTTCCTTAGAAAAGACTGCTTCCTACATCTTTCCTAGCAGTAGCACAGGGTTAGCACATCAGGGCAGTTTGGACTTTGCAAACTTTCTATAATCCAAATTTTTGTTAGTCACATGAAAAAACACTAGATATTGATCAGGAAAAAAAGAACCTTTTTTCTCACATATCCTCGATCCCTTCTCCGTTTTGTCAAGTAGTAGAAAGACATTTTACACCCTTTCCTTTTGTTTGCTTTGCCTGAGCAGACACAGACCTCTGTGTCCTATGGTCCTCTGACCAACCCATTTCTTCAAGGATGTCCAGGCTCTACCATCTCTGCAGTCTGGACCATATTTAAGTCCAGGAAATTATTTCCTGTGGCAATGCTGGATTTGAACCAGACTTAAGCAGCACATACTTGCCCATCACTGACAGCCTCTCCTTAGTGTTGGCAACTACTGCTGCCAATTCCCTCCCAAATTATTTGCTACCCTGCATTTCCCTCTCCTTTTCTATGTTTGCTGCCAAGATAATACTCCTTTGTTTCCAGTCTTCCCTCTCTTGCACTTCTGTCCTTCATCCTGTCCCAGTGTTGCTGCCTTTCCATTTCCCACACAAATGAATACCTTCTTTCTTTAATTTCTTCAGTGGCTTTCTTTTTTCTCTTTTCTATACGTTTGAAGCATCCTCTCCACCTGCACAGTTCTGTCTCTTCACGTCCTATTTCCCTTCATGGTTAGTAGAATGTTTTATCTGTTACAAAGCACCACAAACACTCAGGCTGCCACATAAATGTGGCAGTACACTCCCCCCAGCAGGAAATGAAACTTCTCCAGGCAGGGAGAAGAGAAAAAAAACCCCCAAACTCTAGAGGCTGCAGGTTGAAAATTGAACTGACCAATCGAGACGTGCCAGGTACACTGAGGTGACCTTTTTGGCCAATAGGGATTAAAATGACCACAGATCAGATTCGACAAGGGTATAAACGGGGGTCCCGCCAGAGGACATGTTGGAATCAGTCCTCCTCGGAGCAGCGGGTCTGCAGTCGGGGACTCCCCCTTGGGTCGGGGCACCGCCCGAGGTAACTCCTCAAGGGAGAGAGCCCTCAGCTTTTAGGCGAGTGCTATGCGCATTTTGAGTCATCACTTTTAAATCTTAAGGATTCTTAAGTCGGCTGTGTAGTACTAATTCCCCTTACATCATTGAGCCTGTGGTTCACTAATGTTACCGGAGTTCTAACTAACTTTTTACTGAAGAATAAATCTGAGCTTTAACACCTGTTGGATTTGATTGTGCGTGCCTCCGTAACAATAAATTACACAATGTGCCAATGGAAATAAAGAAAAGAAAATACTGCCACCCAAATACTCACTGCTCAGCTGCCAGAGCTTTCCTTGTTCTTTTAGAGATGCCTCAGATGCCGATTCCCATTTATACCCAATTGACTGACCTGCTGGCACTGCCAAAATGGTGTAATGTGGTTTAGACATAAATCTGAGTCAGGCTGTAATTCTGCACTGCAACGTTCTCTCTGAACAGAGTCCTATTCACTTGAGGGCATTTAGGACTGGTGGAAGGGTTATCCACAGAAACGGCAGTGCCGCACCAGGGCCTTGGTGTCACAGCTGCATTTGCACAGACAGGTTGGCTGTGTCTGGTCTGGGCCAGGAGCTGTTCCCCTGCACGCTCTCATAAGCTCTCTTCCCCGTCTTGGTGATGGTGTGGTGGTGTGCTCCCCCACAACCTGACCTTTATTTCCCATAATCCTGCTCAAGTGATAACCACCAGTGGCAGTCGTAATGGATGCATCTGGTTGTGATGGCTGCATCTGGCTCAAAGTGGATTTGGGGGAGACAGATAACAACACAATAGCCAAGGACCAATTTGAACAATGCGCCCACCTAACCACAGTGCTGGTCAATGTCTGACTCAAGCCAAATTTGGAAGAAGCTAACATCTGTAGTCAGTATGCAAATATGACTGTGAGTCAATTATCTTACTCCATAAGTAGTGGACAGCCCAGGGCCTGTTGAGCTCTCCTGCATGGCAGCGGGCTGCACGCCAGGATCTCCCGTTGAGTAGGGATGCCTCTCAAGGCTACTCCTCGAGGTTGAGAGATTCCTTGCTGCAACAGATTCTCAGTACGTGATTAATAGCATGCTAAACTTTGAAATCTTAGCTAAGTGATATAAAGGATTGATTGTGCACATATAATCCCTTAGACACAAACCATTGACCAAGTCTGGGACTAGGAATGGATCCAACCACACCTAAACTCCCCTCTGAGAAGGAGTTTAGAATGCAAGGGGGTCCTTTCTGAACCTCATGACTCAATGGGAGGGTCTCCCTGACAGTTTTGTCTGACCCTGTCCTCTATGCAGTAAATATCAAGTGAACCTTGCCATCAAATCTTGTTAAACCACTGTCACATTTACTATCAAACTTTGTTAAATCGCTGGTTTATATCAATAAACATATTGCTACTTCTCTCTTATGAGTGAAGTGCATCACTCCATCCACGACAGATGGCAAAACTGTATTTCAGCCAACATACAGCAGCATA
>NC_068968.1:15649566-15757490 GCF_026419915.1 Harpia harpyja
TTTTCAGTTTCCTCTTCTCGCCTCACATATACCTTCTGAGCCTCTCTAAGTAATTCATCCAGCCCCCGCTCCTGCCAGTCCTCAATTTTCTCTAACTTTTTCCTAATATCTCCCCAAGATTTTGCCACAAACTGAGTTTTCAGCAACGCCTGTCCCACAGGGGTAGCAGGGTCCACCCCAGAGTAGAACTGGAAACTTTTTCTTAGCCTTTCAAGCCATTCTGTCGGGGTTTCATCTTTCTTCTGTTGTTCACTAAAGGCTTTATTAATATTCTGACCTCGGGGAACAGATTCTCGTATCCCCTGAATTATAATTGTTCTCAGATCTGACATATTATTCCTATGAGCTGGATCCTGGTTATTCCAGTCTGGCCGGTTTAAAGGCCACTTCTGATCCGCAGCCGGGCCAGCTTGATGTTGCTGATCCCACACTCTCATTCCAGCCCTTCTAATCATGTCCCTCTCTTCCACGGTAAATAGTATGCTCAGGATAGACTGTAATTCATCCCACGTGTACAAATTCGGTCCCAAGAATTGATCCAGCCTCTCGGCTACCCCCAGGGGATCATCTAACAAACTCCCCATTTCCTTCTTAAATTCCCTTACATCCCCCGTATTAAGGGGAACTGCCACATATCCCGTTCCCGGTCCCCCCCGTCCATCCCCACCAGGCACTAACATTTCCCGAAGAGGAAACAATCTCTCCTCTCCTCGCCTTATTCTATTACGTGCAGACCTTCTGGGAGGGGGTGTCGGGGTCGGGGAATCAGGTTCCGAATCTGACCCCTCCTGGGCCTGGGCTATTTCCTGGCCTTGGGGTGGGTCCTGAGGTGGAGGGGCCTGAGGGGCATAGGGAGGGGGCCAAAGGGGGTCCTCATCATCCTTTTGGGGTTTTTCCGGTCTTTTTTTTCCCTTAAGGCAAAGAGGAATGATGGTTCCCAAGATTGGGGAATCCATAAGGCAGCATATTCGCTCTCCTCTGGGCCGGCTGGTGGTCTCCTATTGTTTACCCATATATTTAATTGTTGACACACCCAATCCTCAGAGGACCCGAACACGGGCCAGAATACATGAGGATTGTTGAGGGGTTTCCCACCCCAAATCGCCATACAATAATTAATCATCTTTTCCTTAGACTTATTCTTTCTCCTTGGGGAACTGTTCCAATATCTTATCATCAGGCCTAGGGGACTATCTGGGGGTATGTCTGGTAACTTATCTTTCTTCCCCATCCCCATGGGTCCAGAGGGCTTGCTTTTCCTCTGCCCCATCTTCCGAGGTGCCTTTATCCACACACACACACTTCCCCTCGGTCGTGACTCGCTCCCTCGCGGGCTACGAGAACTGCACTACTGGAGGGTCCGCACTCGCGTGATCTCAGAGAGACCTCTCACACAGTCGCACCTCAGGATAACCACCCCAACCAAACGGCTCACAGTTTATATACTCACCCGCTTCTGGGGTCTTCGTTTGGTCTTCGTGCACAAAATTTAAGGGGTCCTGCAGGTTCTTTTGCTCAATTATCGTAATTTAAAGGGGGTTCGTGGGTCCAGGGTATGGTGGCGGCACCTCCTCAAGACGGGGCTATCCGGGGATAGGGCGCCTCCCCGCTTGCGAGGGTCCGCACCAAAGAACCTGGATCCGAGTCACGGCACCAAGTTTGTTATAGACGCTCGTGACAAATTGGAGGAGCCAATTTGTATTAAATGACAAGATCGAATTTATTAGCAAGCGATAAGAGAGCAAAACAGCGCTGGGCGGCCGGGGAGACAGTGCTCCGCCAAAGGCTCGCGCCGAAAATGGGGAAGAGTCCCTTTATTTATACAGTTTCTAGTTTCTGTCTACGTGACGGCTTGTATCTTCTGCATTGCGTGTGCGTTTGTGCCGTCAGTTGCTAGGTGGTCGTAATCTGCCTTCAGGTGGCGGCTGGTATCTTCTGCATTGTGTGTGCGTTTGCGCCGTCATTTGTTTGTTAGGTGGAACGTCTTTCGTTAATCATCGGTACTTAACTGGATACTGTGGTTTTAGATAAGCGAGGAATGTCTCTACCCCCACATGCGATTTCATGAACAAAGTTAACCAGTTCATTACAGGAGATGTGGCCATCACGTATATCAATGCTTTTATTTACAAATTTAGTCAGAGAAAACTGTTTCAGGCACTCACATTATCATCTTTCTCATGATCTTTCATTTTAAAATTCACTGTATGCTACAGAACACAGAATAGAGTCAGTTTTTCTTTGGAAATCTCCCCATAAAAACATCCTATAATTGTTTAAGAGTTGAAAATAATATCCATCTTAATGGGTCATTGTAACAAATAGCAAGCAGGCAAAAAACTATGTAGAATTTGAAAAAATGGGTTTAAAACAGAAAAATTATGATGGTATTCATTCTGAAGCCAAAAATATATTTCAGATGTCACTGAAACCAATCTAAAATGTTATTAACTCATGAGAAGGGAGAAAATAATTAAAAACGTTAAAGGCATTGAGGAACTTGTAAGAGACTGAATTGTTATCTCGAGCCATTTGTCTCAAAGATTTTTAGGTGTGAGGGACTGGGCTGTCATCTCAAGCCATTCATCTCAACGAACTGTGAACTGTTTATCTCGAGCCCTTTGTCTCTGAGATGGCCTGTTTAAGCAGGACACTCCTCTGTCCATAAGGACGATTACCAGGCCATTGAGGCATCCGGGGAGGAAACAGGGCTGGAGCCGACGAAGCATGCAAGAATGTGGAGGCTACCATGGAAACTGTAGTCTTTGAGATAAGATACTGGTTTCTGGTGTTGATCACCCGAAGGTCGTGTGATAGACGAAACCTGCAGCGCGTGAACAGTGCATGAACAATATGTATGTGCATACATCATCGAACTATGCCCTATAAAAAACCATGGAGACAAGCCATGGGGGCACCCCACCACTGAAGAATTGAAGACTGAGGACCAACGGGACGCCGCTGGATCCATGGTGGTGACTATCCTTGCAACTCTATCCCGACTGCTTGCTTGATTTCTGCCTTTTCTTCCATTCTATCCTATCGCTACTATTTTCTACTTTTGATAATAAAAACTCTTCTGGGTATACGGCATTTGACCTTGTTTGTGTCTTAATCTTGCTCTTGGGATCATATTGAAACCTTCCCCGACATTGGATCGGGACATTTAAATTGGCGTCACGGACAAGATCCCTTGAGACGAGAGTGCCGTACTGTTACCAAAATCCGGAATAAAACTCCTTAACAGCAATGAGAAGTTAAGAAGCAGGCACTCCTTTATTGCAGCGCTGGGCACATGGGGGATTGCTCCACCTATTGTGTGCACCTGTCTAGTCTAACTGTGCAGGTTAAATACACACCTGTTATACATATTCACTAAATTTCTGGAAAATGTTATACATAATCATTAACTTTCCGATAAATCATTAGCATATGTAAATGTCTCTTCACACAGGTACAGTGAAGGTCCCTGGTGGTCTTCAGAAGCCCTCTGGTGGTCTTCCATAGTCTTCCTCGCTTGTCTGCTTCTTGACCTCTCTTGGGTGATTCTGCGCAGTACAATTCTCACCATCATCTATATTAGTTTACATAAAAATGCATACTATGTCTATTCTTAAATTTAACCTTTCTAATAATTGGTCCTTCAGTCACACCATCTTATTAATATTCTTATGTTAAAACAATCATTGGTTAATCTCACTTAACTCTACTGATTGGAATCCTTGATAATTAGATCGAGGTGGGAAGGGTAAGGGGTTTCCAAGCAGGAAACTGGTGTCCATAACGGTTTCCTTAGTTTCTTAAAACAAAACACTACAAACCAACAAATCTTTGTCAAAGTTTCTGTGGTTAACTGATTTTAGACAATACTTGAATTCTTATGGTTACACATAGTATGACGTGCAGAAACAGACTCTACAATCAGTGAGATTGTAAAGTAGGTATGTTTATTCAGCACTGGGCAGCACGGGGGTAGTCCCACCAAAGTCGTGCGCATCTAAGGCGGCAACTTACTTCAAATTTAAACAGTCAAGTGTTACATATACATAAGATTTCCCAATACGCCTATACATATGCATGACCTATCCCCGCTTCATATTAAAATTAGTCCCAAGAAGTCAATTTCAATTCTTGGTGAGGCAAAGAAGGTGGTCAGCATAACCACCACTATGGACTTCCGGAGGGCTAACTTTGGCCTCTTCAAGGCACTGGTTGAGAGAGTCCCTTGGGAGACGGTCCTGAAGGGCAAAGGGGTCCAGGAGGGATGGACATTCTTTAAAAAGGAAATCTTAATGGCTCAGGACCAGGCTATTCCCATGTGCCGCAAGTCAAACCGCCGAGGAAAACGACCGGCCTGGCTGAATGGGGAGCTTTTGCTAGGACTTAAGAAAAAAAGGAGAGTTTATAATCTCTGGAGGAAAGGGCGGGCAACTTGGGAGGAGTACAGGGATCTTGTTAGATCATACAGAGAGAAAATTAGAAAGGCGAAAGCTCAGCTAGAACTAGATCTGGCCACTATCGTAAGGGACAACAAAAAATGTTTTTACAAATATGTTAACAGTAAAAAGAATCCCAAGGAGAATATCTATCCTTTAATGGATACAGAAGGGAACGTAGCAACCAGTGATGAGGAAAAGGCCGAGGTACTTAATGCCTTCTTTGCCTCAGTCTTTAATAGTGAGTCCAGTCATCCTCAGGGTACTCCACCCCATGAGCTGGAAGGTAAGGATGAAGAGCATAACATACCCCCCCTTAATCCAGGAGGAATTAGTTAGGGACCTGCTACGCCATCTGGACACTCACAAATGTATGGGACCTGATGGGATCCATCCAAGAGTACTGAGGGAACTGGCAGAGGTCCTTGCCAAGCCACTCTCTATCATCTCTCAGCGTTCCTGGTCAACAGGGGAGGTCCCAGAGGACTGGAGGCTTGCCAATGTGACTCCCATTTATAAGAAGGGTCGGAGGGAGGATCCGGGGAACTACAGGCCTGTCAGCCTGACCTCGGTACCGGGAAAGATTATGGAACGGTTTGTCTTGAGAGCACTCACATGGCAAGTCCAGGATAAGAGAGGGATCAGGCCCAGTCAGCATGGGTTTACGAAAGGCAGGTCCTGCTTGACCAACCTGATCTCCTTCTATGACCAGGTGACCCGCCTAGTGGATGAAGGAAAGGCTGTGGATGTTATTTTCCTTGACTTCAGCAAGGCCTTTGACACTGTCTCTCATGGCATACTCCTTGAGAAGCTGGCGTCTCGTGGCCTGGATAAGTGCACTATTCACTGGGTGAAAAACTGGCTGGATGGCCGAGCCCAGAGGGTAGTGGTGAATGGGGTGAAATCCAGTTGGCGGCGGGTCACGAGTGGTGTTCCCCAGGGCTCGGTGTTGGGCCCTGTTCTGTTTAATATCTTTATTGATGATTTGGATGAGGGGATCGAGTGCACCCTCAGCAAGTTTGCAGACGACACCAAGTTGGGAGGCAGGGTCGATCTGCTTGAGGGTAGGGAGGCTCTACAAAGAGATCTGGACAGGCTGGATCGATGGGCTGAGGCCAATTGTATGAAGTTCAACAAGGCCAAGTGCCGGGTCCTGTACTTCGGTCACGGCAATCCCATGCAGCGCTACAGGCTTGGGGAAGAGTGGCTGGAAAGCTGCCCGGCAGAGAAAGACCTGGGCGTGCTGGTTGACAGCCGGCTGAATATGAGCCAGCAGTGTGCCCAGGTGGCCAAGAAGGCCAATCGCATCCTAGCCTGTATCAGGAACAGTGTGGCCAACAGGAACAGGGAGGTGGTTGTTCCCCTGTACTCGGCACTGGTGAGGCCGCACCTCGAGTACTGTGTTCAGTTTTGGGCCCCTCACTACAGGAAAGACATTGAGCTGCTTGAGCGTGTCCAGAGAAGGGCAACCAAGTTGGTGAGGGGCCTTGAGCACAAGTCTTATGAGGAGCGGCTGAAGGATCTGGGGTTGTTCAGTCTAGAAAAGAGGAGGCTGAGGGGAGACCTTATCGCTCTCTACAACTACCTGAAAGGGGGTTGTAGTGAGGTGGGTGCTGGTCTCTTCTGTCAGGTGGCTGGCGATAGGACAAGAGGAAATGGCCTCATGTTGAGGCAAGGGAGATTTAGGTTAGATATTAGGAAAAATTTTTTTACTGAGAGGGTTGTCAAACATTGGAATGGGCTGCCCAGGGAAGTGGTTGATTCACCATCCCTGGAGGTATTCAAAAAGCGAGTGGACAGGGTACTCCAGGGCATGGTTTAGGGGGCATGGTTAATGGTTGGACTCGATGATCTTGAAGGTCTTTTCCAACCGAAATGATTCTATGATTCTGTGTCATTTCCCTAAGTCCCTCCTAACTGAGCCTGCGCAATGCCTCCTTGTGGTGGTCGTAAAGATGAAGGCTGTATGTCTTCCTCGTGATGAACTCTTTACCTCTTGCTCCTGCGCAGGCTCAGTCACCCTTTGGCTTTTGTTCAAATCGCGTGGCCAATCTTGGCTGGTTCTTGGGGTCGACTCCTGCTTCTCATCAGGAACTATCCCTTGCTTCACTTGGTTACAACAACATATACATTAATCATTGTCCCTCATCCCTTTGAACTATGTCTATTGCCATTGAAACTTTATTATAAGTTAGATAATCATTAAACAGCTCCTACCCAAATCCATTCTTTACCATAATCATTAAAACCCTTACCTATATCTAAAATAAGTAACCATGCTGATATATTTCTCTTAAAATTTCTAGCCCCCCATCTCAAGTACATTTTCAAAAGTTCCTCAGTTCCTATGACTACATTTCAAACTTAACACTCCCATACCTATGCTTCACAATTTTCTACTTCTTAATCAAACCAAACTCTTTTATATAATCAAATTTCATTTTCTTTATCAAAATATTTGCAACAGTACTGTTTCCCAAATACGTGAGACCTCTCAAGAACATAAGGGGAGCAGGCTTGTGTTTGAAACTTTACGTGCTGCCTTCCTGAGATGACTGCTTCCCCGCTTTTTATAAGATGAGTGATAGTAAAATTGCCCCTTTGGGGAAGGAAGTTTTGTTTGATTTTTTTAGAAAAACATAAAGCGCAACCCTCTGTGCTTGGGGTAGACTGGGCTCAGGGAAATTGGTATAATCTGCAGAGCATTGTTGAGCAGATGGTCGCTTTACAGGAAGATGCTAGAGTGTGGTCAGGGAAAGGAAAAGCAATTCTGCCTTTCTCGGTGCCAGTCTGGCCGCAGCAGAGGAGGATAGGGATTGCCACCTCACTGCAGAATCTCAAATTATTGAATCCCTCCAAAATCTTGTTCAGTCCCTTATGGGACAAGTGGCGGGATTAAAAGCACAACTTGAAGCAGAAAAGAACCAAGTGAAACATTTGCAAATTGCTCTTAAGGAGCAGCTCCTTGCGGATACTGTCTGTGAGGAAATTCCTCCAAGATCAGAAATTGGCTACCCCTTTAAGGACCTGCAGGCAGCAAAAGAGAAAGCGGAGAAGTTGGAGCTGCCTTCATTGTGACCCTTAGTCAAAACTGAATATATTTACGATGATGAGCAGGACCAGTTCCCCCAAGTTACAACTAAAGAGGTCCCCTATACTGCCACTGAGTTGGCAAAACTAAAAAAGGAATTTGGCCGAACCCCTAAAGAGTCAGAAACGGAGTATATCTGGAGAGTATCGTTGTCGGGGGGAACCAGATTCTGTTAAGTGAAAAGGAGGCAGAAGGGTATTGGGGACCGGGAGTGTTTTTAACTACTGGGGATTACCATGCCCCTTGGTCTTTAACCCAACGGGCAGCCTATTGGGCGGGGGGTTTGAACCCCTTGGAGAGGGGGGATCTCCTCGCGATTACGGGGATTGTTGATCAATTAGTGGAGAATGTGCAAAAGGCAGCTTGTCTGCAGATGATGTATGATCAAAAACTGGAGCCTACACAGGAGTCCCCGATGATGATGTCGGTGGATCCTGAGCAAATAACTCCCCTTATATGGGGACTCCCTGATTCTCTGAAACCAATTGGTATACAATTACAAGGAAAAATACAGGCGATGCCCCAGAGCGAGAGTGTTGGGGCTGCTTCAGGAGGATTCACGCCTGATTGGCACTGCTGCCCCCCAGATAAGAAAATGTGGACTTGGGGAGAAGTGGCCCAGGAATTAATTAATTACGGGCGCAAGTATGGCCCCTTTAACCCTCCAGCCACCAAAACGGACTCCAGGGGCTTGAGGCGGGCTGAAGTAAAAATAGTTCCATGCCCTGGGAGTGATAAGAGAACACCCCTTGCTAAACCGCTGGGGGGGAGAGATATCCCGAACAAACATAATAGACTGTGGGCGCGGGGATACCAGAAGGGGATCCCGCGTGACTTAATGGACGGGATGCCAACAGACAAATTGGAAAAATTGGTAACAGGGTGGCCTGATAAATCAGCAAATAGAAAAGTGGATTTTGAGAATACTACTCCCAGCACACCCTCCCCGACTGATTTATCAGAACCAAATGCCACCCAAAAGCCGGTGGGAAACTAGATCCTTCGCCTTTCGGTGGTGAGCAGGGGGGGGCAAAGTTTGGATGTATATCAGACAGCTCACTGAAAACGGCCAGGGTGATTTACTAATTACAGGCATTGTGGGGCCAAGAGAAGTCCCGGTCACCTTTTTGGTAGATACCGGAGCTCAAATTTCAGCTATTAAAACCAAAGACGCTGCTAAATGCGGAATTACACCCTCCAAACAGCGGCTTTTTGTGGCAGATGCAGTCGGCATTGTTCAGCCACAGGCATTAGCAATGGTCAGCCTGCATTTGCCAGGAGAAGATAGTGCCAGTACAGTGACAATGGTTGTGGGGGGGTTTCCACTTAACCTTTTAGGACTCGATGTTTTAAAGGGAAAGACCTGGATTGATAATAAAGGGAGACGGTGGTCATTTGGCTCTCTCACAATAGATATTCGGCTGTTAAAAGCCACACCGCTGCTTCCCCCTTCAAAGCTTACAAATGTTAAGTCCTACCCGATACCCTTGGGGGCCAGAGAAGGAATAGCGCCTGTGTTAGAGGACTTAAAGGGACAGGGTATTGTGATTCCAACCCATTCTCCTTTTAACTCCCTGGTGTGGCCAGTGCGAAAACCTAATGGCAAGTGGAGATTGACTGTAGATTATCGCAGACTTAATGCAAATACCGGTCCATTGACAGCTGCGGTACCGAATATTGCTGAGCTTATAGCTACAATCCAGGAACGAGCCCACCCAATTATGGCAACAGTGGATGTTAAAGATATGTTTTTTATGGTCCCCCTGCAAACAGAGGATCAAGACCGCTTTGCATTTACTTGGGAGGGTCAGCAATTTACTTTTGCCCCACTCCCACAAGGGTAATAAGCATCCCCCCACTCTAGCTCATCATGCACTAGTGCAGGAGCTAGAAGTAATATAGACAGAGGAGGGGGTCAGTGTTTATCAGTACATTGATGACATTCTTGTGGGTGGGGATGAAACAGAAAAGGTTCAGAAAACTCAGGATAATATAAATTCTCACTTGGAAAGCTTGGGGCTGAAAATTCCACCAGAGAAGATACAAACACCCTCAAGCGAAGTAAAGTTTTTAGGAATTTGGTGGCAGGGAGGAATGACATGTATCCCCCCCGACACCCTTTCCTCATTGGATCAGATTAAAATGCCAGAGTCAAAAAAGGATTTGCAGCACGTACTAGGATTACTTGTGTTTTGGAGGAAACATATCCCTGATTTTTCAAGTATTGCAAGACCCCTGTATGACTTGTTGCGAAAAGGGGCTCAGTGGGAATGGACTAAGCCCCACGAAGAGCCATTGCAGTTGCTAGTTTTTGAAGCGACTGCCCATCAAGCTCTCGTGTAGGGAAATTCCATGCGGGGACGGACGACAGCACACCAATATGATGATCAAAGTTGCCAGTTTATTGAGCATAGCAGATCATTCTTAGACAATTCTCTAAGTTCCTCAAAAGCTCTGATTGGTTGCCGCATGCAAGCATACAGTGTCCATGCGCATAAACATAAGGCATAATTGGTTATACTAACTCTGTACATGCGCATAAACATAAGACATAATTGGTTATATCAACTAAAACATGCGAAACTTGTCTCAGTCTAATTGGTCAAGATAAACTGCCGAATTGAGGTTGTTTGTGCCAAGTTCCCTTTATCGTGGAATGTGCACCTGTGTTCTTCTAATTGTTAACTTTCTTTTTTTGTCTTCTTGTTTATTCTGTTCAAGGCCTTCTAAAGGCATCTGGAATGCTCTTACTACCGTTAGCTAAATATGTGTCCACAACAATTCCCCCTTTTTTTGTTTTTCGTCAATTAACACAGCCTTACTTGATCTATCAATTAATTTTTAAACACATTGCAACATACAAGGCTCACAAATTAAAATAAAAAAAAACACTACGAGATAAATCAAAACTATCTTAATTAATGATTTAAGAGCAGCTCTATTTTGTAAGGTTGTGTGTCTAATACTATCTACATTTAACAGTAAATCAGATAATACTACACCAATCTGTATTCAGGGACCCCAGAATTTGTGATTCCTGGAGTGGCAATGAGGGTGAATGCCCGATCCGTGGAAACCAGGCATTCCCATCGAGTCCATGACCTGCTGCACAGGGGTCTCCATCAATAAGTTCTTAAACTTCGTTGATGCCAGTGGAACTCCCTATTAAACCTGTGAAAAAGGGATTGCTTGGTGTTGCTGTACGGAGGCATAAGCAATCTTGTCCGGTCACGTCAGCCAGGGTCATCCAGATGTTTTCTTTGGCTTGCGGCAGTATCCATGACTACATCCATCCGAGGACTGTGAGGAAGATGGACCATCCATACATTCTTGTGCCGTCTTGTGCCGCAAACTCAGCCCAGCAATTGGTAGGTGCCAGCTTTATGTGGGCGTCCGCACGTAGGCAACGATGGCCTTGCCATACACCAGCCCGATGCTCTTCGGAAAATTCCGGTATTTATACATTTGCAGAGGAACGGATTTCAGCACACGTGGCCACCGGGTGCCAAAATCCGCTTCGGTTGCAACATGGGGAGCCTATGACGCTCCTCGCTGGCCAGGCACGCTGCACGAGTCATAGCCATCCTGTCTACTGGTTCATGGGCTTTGTGATGCGGTTGCAATGCACAGAGAATCTTGACCTGTTATGTTGGCCAAGGTGACCTACACGTTAGTTTTTGGCTGAGGTGGTATTCATATTGCCGCACCATCTAGGATGTTCCAGATGATGATGGTCGTACAAATTGAGTGGGAGTCCATTGTGGGCCTGTATCCCTAATTTCTGGCCGCTCCTGATATGTGGATAAAAAGTGTCTAAATATCGGTGGACCGCCTGCATCAGACCAACGATTTAGAAAATTTAAAACATAAGTGGCTTTAGCTAACTTTTCTTGTGGAGAGAGATTCCCTACTCCCTTTTTTTTTTTTTTTCATCAATTAACACCTGCTGTATTGCCCTTTGCAAAGATCTATGGACACAATTAATTAAACACAGTAAAAGCTACATTATACCTAATAAAATACACAAGAATAAAAGAAACCCCGATTTTTAACAAAGATACAAACCAACTCCTAAGTCCCCATCCTGCAGCTAAATGCTCTAAGCCAAAATGACAGCTTTCTTAATTGCGTTAAAGGTCTTGCAGCCCCTTCTTGCCTCTGCAGTTCTGTTATCTTGTTTATTAATTGCTCCACTGTCCAAGTTCCTCATGTCCGTTGTTTTTCTGGTGGTTCAAAGTCCTTTCATACTGCAGCTGTCACGTACTCTGGCCCACTCATGCTAACTGCGGCCTACTTATGCTAACTCTAAATAATCAGGCTCAAAGAAATGTCCCCCATTTTCCATGAAATCTCCCACAATTCCCCCTTTTTGTTTCTGTGCAAGCCAAGTTACATGAAATGCTTTTGCAATCATACGTTCAACTATTTTTATGATACGTGGTACAATCATTACAACTGCTAATATTACAATTAAAATAACTAAGCCATGCATAAGCAAATCTTTCAACCATCTCGTAATTCTCAAACTTGTTAGTCATCTACTTAACCCTGTGTCAGTTATCGTGAGCCTTTTTACTGTGAATCATATTGATATCGGGTGTTAGTAACATAAGTCGTCTGAGGCTACATGGCCTCCCGTTAAGTTTCGATGGAATTCACCCTCATGCTCTATCCCCACAAATTAAAAACATCCCTGCAGGTAAAGCAGCTGGAATAGAAAAAAAGAGTGTGATATTCTGGAATAGATATAGTTACACCAAGCTGTAGCATTTCTATATACAGGCAAAATAGCATTTACATTCTGACCCTTTCGAGTGGTGTTATAGGTGTAATTAAACATCACACAGGCATTCATGATGACTGATCCTAACAACTCTAACTCTTGAGGTTCTTGCATTACTTGAGGCAGGTGTGCATACACACCGTCCCAATTATCGACACAGGATTGTGGGTTAGTACAAAGGGAAAATTCAGGCATTGGATCTGGCCAGGTGTCTAGAGGTAACCCCACCAAAGAGGTAGAAAAAGGGTTTTCAGGGGTAGCGACAGAAAGACATATAGCTTCTTGATGCGTTATGTTCGCCAAAGTTACCCATACATTCTGTTTTGGTTGTTGGATCATCCATTCTTCACTTATGTGTGTCACCCATAACAGGCCAAATGCAGCGAGGAGGAGGAAAGCGAGGGCGGGGGGGAAAGGGGGTGCATCAAAGGATACGGTTGGCGGTTTTTCTCGCTTCACAGCAGCCTCCAGCTGTGCCAGCTTTTCTATTACTGACTGCAACTGCTGCGAAGTAGGCTCCGGCCCCTCTTCATGCTCTTGAGGCGATCCAGGCGTAGACGGAGGCAACGGAGGGTATATGCTAGGTATAATTTGTTCATGTTGAGTGGCAATATCTGGGGGCTGTTTTCTCGTAGGCAGATTTTTACTCGCTTCCTGATTCTGTAGGGTTTCCTTTAAGCGTACGGTTAGGGAGGCTTGGGAACTGTCAGATGGCTGATTAATATCGGCAGTCCCAGGGAGTGGAGCAGAAGTCAAGGGCACAGGAGCAGGCGGAAAAGCTCCAGGGAAGCCAAAAGTCCCTCTCGCTGCATTATGTTTTTCTCCCCGCGTTTCCCCTTTGCTTGCGGTGGGAGAGAGAGCAGCAAAAGCAGCCGCAGCCGCATTACGATCTGCTTTCATTTCTTGCAGAGTTGTCTTAATTACTTTCCATAAAGTTGCAAGACCTTTAACTTCTTTAGACCCGTCACTAATTTCATCCCATAGGGAGGTTCTGATAGCTTCCCAGGTACTAAGCTCAAAAGCTGTACCCACACTAATTAAAAGGTTTCTGTCCTTTTTAATATCCATCTCTGTTTTTTCAACCAGCCTCATAAATGTCTTTACGGCTGCCTTTTCCTTCGCAGATGCTGCGATACCCATCCCGCCTTTTATCACGTAAGCTTACGATTCCTGCCTCTCTCGAGCAGCCCGGCGCTTTCTTATAAGCCCACCGGCATCCACGGCAATCTCCCCTGCCTTTTCAGTTGTTAGCGTTCCCCTCTTGTTCCTTACTGGATCACGTTGGAGTTGCCAGATGTAGAGAAATTCCACGCAGGGACGGACGACAGCACACCAATATGATGATCAAAGTTGCCAGTTTATTGAGCATAGCAGATCATTCTTAGACAATTCTCTAAGTAAGTTCCTCAAAAGCTCTGATTGGTTGCCGCATGCAAGCATACAGTGTCCATGCGCATAAACATAAGGCATAATTGGTTATACTAACTCTGTACATGCGCATAAACATAAGACATAATTGGTTATATCAACTAAAACATGCGAAACTTGTCTCAGTCTAATTGGTCAAGATAAACTGCCGAATTGAGGTTGTTTGTGCCAAGTTCCCTTTATCGTGGAATGTGCACCTGTGTTCTTCTAATTGGTAACTTTCTTTTTTTGTCTTCTTCTTTATTCTGTTCAAGGCCTTCTAAAGGCATCTGGAACGCTCTTGCGACTGTTAGCTAAATATGTGTCCACAACACTCTCGGTCCTATTCACCCCACAGACCCTGTCCATATTGAATGGGGATTTGCCAAGAGCGGACTATCAATACATTTATGGCAAAAGGGCCCCGAAGGACCCACTCGACCTATTGGGTTCTATTCTCGCAGTTTTAAGGATGTGGAAAAAAGATATACTGCTTGGGAGAAAGGTTGGTTTGTAGTCAGTTTAGCCTTGAGAGAGGCTGAACGGACTATTTGACAGCAGCCTATAGTGCTTAGAGGCCCGTTTAAAGTAACCAAAACAGTTTTAGCAGGAACTCTGCCCCCTGACGGGGTGGCTCAGAGAGCCTCTGTACGGAAATGGTATGCCCAGATAGAGCATTAATGTGACATTTTTACAGTGTCTGAGGAGGCAGCAAAGATGTTAACCATCAAGAGGAAACAAGACAGATATAGAGAAGCATCTGAACTCCCTCCTGCAATACAAGTGCCCTCCCGTTTTCTGAACAATTGCAGAATGTTTGGTTTACTGATGCTTCCTCTAAACGAGAAGGAAAAACTTGGAAATATCGAGCTGTAGCGCTCTGCGTAGATGAGGACAAACAAATAATCACCGAAGGGGAAGGTAGAGCTCAAGGAGGGGAATTAGTTGCAGTATGGAGTGTTTTCCAGCATGAAGCTCAATCTACGTCTCCTGTCTATATCTATACTGATTCCTATGCTGTATTTAAAGGCTGTACTGAATGGCTTCCGTTCTGAGAACAAAATGGGTGGGAGGTCAATAGGATACCTGTATGGCAGAAAGAAAAGTGGCAAGATATTCTAACCATTGCTAGACAAGGAAAATTTGCAGTAGCCTGGGTGGCTTCCCATCAACAGGATAACACCCCTGTTAGCCAGTGGAATGGCAAAGCTGATGAATTGGCCCGATTAGCTCCCCTCCAGAACACCCCAATAGCAGAAGACTGGGAGCGATTGTTAGAATGGCTACATGTAAAGAGGAAACATTTGGGGATCAAAGATCTCTATTGTGAGGCCCAAGCTCGAGGTTGGCCAGTTACCAGGGAAGAATGTCAAACTTGTGTGTCTGCCTGTGAACAATGTTGTACCCGCTTGGAAAGACACCCCTTGGAAGGTGACCCCCTACACCTAAGGGAGGGGAAAGGGTTGTGGGAGGCTTGGCAAGTGGACTACATTGGCCCCTTCCAAAAATCAGAAGGAAAGCATTATGTGTTAGTTGGAGTAGAGATAGCGTCAGGGTTAGTCCAGGCCAAAGCCTTTGCCAGAGCTACTGGGGAAAACACAGTGAAAGCTTTGAAAGAGTGGTTTGGCACTTTCCCCAAACCTCAGTCGATTCAGTCGGATAATGGTTCCCACTTTACTGCTAACATAGTCCAAGATTGGGCGACCCAAGAAGGAATCTCATGGGTACGCCATACTCCATATTATCCACAGGCAAATGGAATTGTGGAAAGAACAAATGGCCTACTGAAACGCTTCCTCAAACCGCATAAGCCTGGATGGGCCGAACGGCTACGGGATGCAGTGACTAGTGTTAACAGTCATTGGGGAGTGAATGGGTGCCCAAAAATTACAGCATTTTGCCCGAAGGCCCCAACCATTATGCCAGCCCCAGATGGCCCGGATCATCCCAGAAATCCATCATACTGTCCAGGCTAACCAGTCTTAGTTGAACTCCCCACGGTGGGAGCCGTACCTCTGGTACTGGAAACCCCAATGAATAAATATGCTTGGAAAGCAGAAGATGCTCATGGAAAAGAACATAAAATCAATACCAGGTGGATTATTCCATCCTTCTAATAACAATTTACTTCCGGTTCCTTAGAACGAACCAAGTCTGTTTTTCTTTTCTCTTTCAGGTGAAGACTCTGGAGCCTGCCTGAAGGAATACATGAAGCTGTTGATTGTCTGTGTAGTTTCATCAGTGATTGCTTTGTTAATATTTATAGGATGTTTGGCATACCACCGCAGATGTTGTTTTGGTCGACCATTGTCGCCGCCTTTAATATCTGGGGAAACTCCTGTACCCCCCTCTTCGGCTCGGGGTGGCAAAATGAATTTATGGCTCTAGGCCAGCAAGTGGCCAACACTTTTAATCTGACTAATTGTTGGGTATGTGGTGGGCCCTTAGGTTTGGAAAGCTGGCCATGGACTGCTGTCCCTATTTCCCCAAAATGGTTAGTGAGTAATTACAGTGAGGTCAAAAATGATTCTTACTGGGATGAAGACACACAGCCCTGGACAATACGATACCCAGTCCAAGGTGAATATTGTCTGAACCGAACACAGAAAGATGGTATTCCCATGGGAAATAGCAAGTGCAACTGGACCTATACTTATGACAACCATTGCCTCACTGACGGTTGTAGACCAATTGATTGTTCAAACCATAGGGCAGCTGTGTCACTGCCAGAAGGGGACAGCCAGGCATATTGTCGCCTCTTGAGTTCCAGTTCTCCAAATTTTGTACGTCGCTGGCCCGGATGGGCTCGGGTGAATCAAACAGGGCACAGGAAACAGTTTTCCCATTTTTGGTCTTTCACTAATCAGTCTAATAACCGTCTTAATGTTACCTGCTTTTGGCACCGCAGTTCTGGTGCCTGGAAATGCAGACTCACTGATAAAATGTATTCTCATCTCCCTGATGGGACTCAAATTTGGTGGTCAAGTGATAATAAAGACCACTGTCAGGGACATTTGAGCATAGGTCTGGATGGACTTCCTATCTGTTGGGGCACCACAGAGGAAGTGGGAAAAACCATGGACAGGTGGTTGATGAACGGTCCATCAGATCATCCTCTAGGAGTAGGTAATTCAACATATTTCCAATCACCACGGACACCTACCGGTTTGTTCGAAAATGGTGCATGAGCCTTAAAGGGTCACTATTGGGTGTGTGGCCAACGTGCCTACAAACTGCTACCAGCAAATTGGACTGGAGTGTGTTATGTGGGGGTAATTCGCCCCTTGTTTTTTCTGCTCCTGGAGGATGAAGGGGATGGACTGGGTGTTAAGGTATATGATGATCTCAATTGATATCGGCGATCCATTGATACCTCTATAGCAGGTGGGAGTGGTCAAACCTGGGGCAAAGACAAGTGGACCCCTCAACGTATCATACAACATTATGGACCTGCCACCTGGAATCCCAATGAGTGGGTTAGCAGTGCTCGAGAACCTATCTATAATCTAAATCGCATCATCCGGTTACAAACTGACCTAGAGATCATTACTAATGAGACAGCCCGTGCCCTTGATCTATTGGTGGATCAAGCCACACAAATGCGAACAGCAATAGTACAACATCACATGGTTCTCGATTACCTGCTAGCCGAGGAAGGAGGTGTTTGTGGTAAACTAAATGATTCTAAATGTTGTTTAAAAATTGATGACAGCGGGAAAATCGTTAAGCAAATTACCGCAGGAATATGAAAGCTGGCCCATGTTACTGTCCACACATGGAAAGGCTGGAACATTGATATGTTTTCCTGGCTCCCTGGTGGTCCATGGGTTAAGTGAATCCTATTTTACTTGTGTGGTTTTGCCATGTTGTTGTTTTTACCATGTATCATTCCATGTTTTATACAATTGATTCAGCATGTTGTGACTAATATGGAATTTGCAACTACTGTTTCACCTGATGGTGTTAAACAAATTCACACTGTGTGTCGAACCACGCCATCGGTAGTACAGATTGTATGAAATGCTCTTTTCTGGCTTTTCTATATAGCTATCTTTTCTCAAAACCAACATGGGTCCCGAAACAATCTTTGAGCCACGGGGTGGTGTGAGAGACTGAATTGTTATCTTGAGCTGTTTGTCTCAAAGATTGTTAGGTGTGAGGGACTGGACTGTCATCTCAAGCCATTCATCTCAAGAATTGTGAACTGTTTATCTCGAGCCCTTTGTCTCTGAGATGGCCTGTTTAAGCAGGACACTCCTCTGTCCATAAGGACGATTACCAGGCCATTGAGGCATCCAGGGAAGGAAACAGGGCTGGAGCCGACGAAGCATGCAAGAATGTGGAGGCTACCATTCTCATGGAAACTGTAGTCTTTGAGATAAGATACTAGTTTCTGGTGTTGATCACGCGAAGGTCGTGTGATAGGCGAAACCTGCAGCGCGTGAACAATATGTATGTGCATACATCATCGAACTATGCCCTATAAAAAACCGTGGAGACAAGCCGTGGGGGCACCCTACCACCGAAGAATTGAAGACTGAGGACCAACAGGACGCCACTGGATCCATGGTGGTGACTATCCTTGCAACTCTATCCTGACTGCTTGCTTGATTTCTGCCTTTTCTTCCATTCTATCCTATCCTATTTTCTACCTTTGATACTTTTGATAATAAAAACTCTTCTGGGTATACGGCATTTGACCTTGTGTCGTGGTTTAACCCCAGCCAGCAACTAAGCACCACGCAGCTGCTCACTCACTCCCCCCCACCCAGTGGGATGGGGGAGAAAATCAGGAAAAGAAGCAAAACCCGTGGGTTGAGATAAGAACGGTTTAATAGAACAGAAAAGAAGAAACTAATAATGATAATGATAACACTAATAAAATGACAACAGTAATAATAAAAGGATTGGAATGTACAAATGATGCGCAGTGCAATTGCTCACCACCTGCCGACCGACACCCAGCCAGTCCCCCAAGCGGCAATTCCCTGCCCCCACTTCCCAGTTCCTATACTAGATGGGACGTCACATGGTATGGAATACCCCATTGGCCAGTTTGGGTCAGGTGCCCTGGCTGTGTCCTGTGCCAACTTCTTGTGCCCCTCCAGCTTTCTCGCTGGCTGGGCATGAGAAGCTGAAAAATCCTTGACTTTAGTCTAAACACTACTGAGCAACAACTGAAAACATCAGTGTTATCCACATTCTTCACATACTGAACTCAAAACATAGCACTGTACCAGCTACTAGAAAGACAATTAACTCTATCCCAGCTGAAACCAGGACACCTTGTTTGTGTCTTAATCTCACTCTTGGGATCATATCGAAACCTTCCCCGACATTGGATCAGGACATTTAAATTGGCGTCACGGACAAGATCCCTTGAGACAAGAGTGCCGTACTGTTACCAAAATCTGGAATAAAACTCCTTAACAGCAATGAGAAGTTAAGAAGCAGGCACTCCTTTATTGCAGTGCTGGATGCACGGGGGATAGTTCCACCTAGTGTGCATACCACAGCTGTAGCACTAACAGGTTATATAGAATAACTAATTGCATATTAATCAGATTAGTATACATATACATAAAAATGATTGCAACTGATTATCTTAGTACTGCCTACATCTGATCATGCGCAATGAAGGATCCATTTGAGTCGAAGGGCTGCTTTTGCGACCACCGACCCATTTGAAGTTCTTGTTGGCTGTCCTTGAAGTCTCTGTTCTTATCCTTGTTCTTTGATCTTGAAGCTTAGCGCAATTTCAGTCACATGTGATCAATTTCAACATTGTTCTCATCTAGTGTACAGGAACATCTAGTCATAAGAGCAAAGAACTGCAAAACTTAGGAGTAAATACTAGTTAATCACTTAACTACACTCTTGTAATTACCTCTATTAGCTAGTCCCCTGGCTACACTTTTGTCTATTGTTTCAATCATAATGTTAGTTCTTAAACACAAAATTTGACAGAAAATATATGAGGTTTCTATGGTTATACCCATCATGATTCATTGTACCTAACACAATTCCCTATAGTTACAATTTTAACTTGTAAGTACAAAACTGATTTTTGTATTGTAACAGAACTGTACTGTGGTGCTACTAATTTAAGAAGTTCCACCTTTTCTGTCCTTTTACATTAGTTCAGGACTTGAATTGAGTTATCAATATGATCAGTTATTGTATTAATATCAGCTTTTATTGTAATGATGTGAGTTTCAAAGTTAGAAGTACCCTGGGTCTGATCTTTCTCATCTAGTTTTGCTTCCATATACATAAAATCAAATAAATAAAGATCTATATTGTGTTTAGGCAAATGATACATTTAAATAAAGATAAGATATTTTGAGATAACCAACCCCTCCTTCCTCCCACTTTAACAGAACTAGTCATGGCTGAATGAAAGGAGGCAGGAAAGAAGTCTGCTGTCTTATCTTCCTGACACTTTCCTTTTTCTTTCTCTTACAAATGCCTGCCATTTATTCCAATTTAACAAACAGGCGTATCATGCAAGCAAACCATTCAAGGAAGTTTTGGTTCTCTTGTTTAGAGTACTTGCAATTTTAGTAATGTTACAATTTACTTTTCCAAGTTTCATTCTGTCTTTCATAGTGATCTCATTAAGTTTCTTTGACTTCCTTGAAAACAAGCAACTCAGGTGGCTTGTGGGAGACACTTTTCTTCTAGATAAACTACACAAGTCAGGATGAATCATAAATGTCTTTGCCTTGGCAGAACTCACAGCTTTAGCATTGGTGCCCGCGAATTGGTACCAGTCCCTGCAGCATGTCAAAAGATAGGGAGAATGGTGTAACTAGGAAATGTGGCAATGATGACATTTGATATTTCTGAACTGTAGAGGGATTGCTTCATGGTGGAAAAGGGTGGAAGTATCTGCTGTAAAATGTCTTCAAATGATTTTTAGCATGATAAAGCTATAAAAAAAAATCTATAAAACAAAACTTTTCCCTCTAAGTTTCCAATATTCATTTCTTGTTCCCTAGCTGCTCCTTCTTTGTTTATTTAAGCAGCAAATGTTCGGGGCCACTTGTCCAAGACTAAACTGTGAAAAATGATTTGTAATTCCGTTGCCTTCTATGGTGTATTCAGTTTCATACATTGCTCCTTTAGGTATGCAAGGTGTGTTAATCAGTTGTATTTCCTAAAGTTTCTTCTTGGAAATAAACTTTTAACCTCACCATATATTAATATTTTACCTGTGTATTAAAGATAATGACTTCACTTCATGCAGAGACATCAAACCATAGAGTATTGCCCTGTGTTGCTCTAGGTACTTGCAGTAGTGGGGAAACAAATTTCAGTGCTTTCCACTCTGGATTGCACAGTAGACTGTGATAAGTAGATCCTGTCTGTTGTTTTCAAGGAGAGAGATTTGTGACCTTTTCTAAAAAAGGCACTGTTTTTTGAAAGGATAATTATCAAAGACTATGTCTGCTCCAAGGAGGAGAGGGAATGGGGCTGCTGTCTTTCCAAGAATTAAGTACTTTCCTCCCCAAAGGCTGGATGCCTGGTTGCCCCCCAGTGTTCAATGACATTTTAACACTTCTCCAGAGTACAGGAGATGCCTTTCCTTGCATCATTTTCTAACCCCAATCCTGTCCCTCTCTGTTTCATCTTACTCTGAAGTTTCCTTATAGTGATGCACTGCTGCAGTTCAGTTCTCTTTTTTTGTGCATAGACAACAAAGGAAAGTTGCTTGCTATTAGCTGTAACCCAGCTGCATAATGCAAATGAAGACACTGCCATATGGACACGTGGTGGTAAGAGGCCACTGAGGACATGCTTAGCATCCAACTCATGCTAGAATCTGGCCTTCAAACCCTTCAGCGCTAACGCCAAGAGTCAAACCTGTAGTCCAGCCATTCCCCCCATTTGTTTGGCAGCTGAATTCTTGTTGAATTGGTTCCCAACAGGTAAGGTGCATCGGGAGGTAGGGACAGTGGTCACAGCACATAGAGAGGACAATAGGCAGCATCAGGCTCTTAGACACCTCTGTTTTCAGGGCCCCTCTGCTCATTAGGTGCTGAGGAGGAGAGGGAAAAATAGCAGAAATGTTGGGTCTAAGGAGCAGCATGAGGGAAAGGAAAAGGTTCTGGCAGTGATGCTTTTTGTTAAAGGCTGGGAGCACTAGCCTGGAGTTGCTTAGCTGGCAGATCACCATATAAGTGCAGTTGTATCCCAAATTATTTGTTTTGCTTTTCAACATTCAGATCTGATTACTTTTTTTATATATATATATATATAAAAGAAATAACATCTTGCAATACAATTTGCAAATTATCAGATTCCAGGGATTTTAAGGGCTGAAGTACTTGTTTCTTTAATAAGTGCTGAAATTATAACATAACTCCCAATCCCATTAAGTAGACCCTTAAGAAATATATCCCAAATATTGTTAGATTGCCATAACATTGCAAAACTTGGCAATAAAGAGTTGTTAAAACTATGGTTATCTCTGAGAGAGAGATGGCACCTTATCAAAGGGTGTTGTTCTTTTCTGAACAGTAATTTTGATTTTTTGGAATATTTGACTTGGAATGACTTTATATCAAGTGTGCTCACAATCCAAGATTTCAGTTTACATTTCTGAAAATGTAACCCCAAATCTGAAATTCAGACTAGATTCTTCTTTTCACTATTTATGATCAGCACTACAGGTTCAGCAATTATTTAATACAGTGAGTATGTCTTGAGAGCTGTAGGATCCCTGTTACCTTCAATTCAGGAGTTCACGGGTAGCTTTCTACCCCTATATGCATCATTGGATTTGCCTATAAATAAGGGACTGGAATTCAGCAGGAAATGTCTTTTGATGGGCAAAAGGAAGTGGATATTTCCTCTGAGCCCCCTGAGCTGTTTCAGCAGAAATAGAAAGCAGTAAAAACAGTTTTGAAATCTGTTTATGACCATAAATATATAATAGGAGATGATTTGAGGACATAAATAAAATTTTTAGAGGTTTTTCAGAATAAATGTCAAGCAATACAAACATGTGCTAATTCTATTGTACTGGAACACTCACCATAAAAAAGTTATTGAATTTCAATTTGTGCCTAGTGCCTCTTGTCCATTCCACGGACAACACTGGGAAGAGTCTGCTTCCATCTTCTTTAACCCCCACCCCCATCAGGTATTTACACATATTGATAAGATCCCTCTGAGCCACCTTAGCTCCAGGATGAACAACCCCAGCTCTCTCAGCCTCTCCTCACATGGCAGATGCTCCAAGCCCTTAGTCATCTTCATGGCCCATCACTGGAGCCTCTCCAGTAAGTCCATCTCTCTCTCGTACTGGGGAGCCCAGAATTGAACACAACATCCCAAATGTGACCTCACTAGGCTGAGCAGAGGGGAAGGATCATATCCCTTGATCTGCTAGCAGTGCTCTACCTAATGCAGCCCAGGATGCTTGTTGGCTGCCTTTGCTGCAAGGGCATGTTGCTGGCGTATGTTCAACTTGTCCACCAGGATCTCCAGGTCCTTCTCTGCAAAGCTGCTTTCCAGTCAATCAGCCTCCAGCCTGTACTGGTGCTTGTGGTTATCTGCCCCCAGGTGCAGGACTTTGCATTTCCCTTTGTTGAGCTGCCTGCGGTTCCATTCAGCCCATTTCTCCAGCCCATTGAGGACCCTCTGGTGTATCAGCCACTCCTTCCACTTTTGTATCATTTGCAAACATGCTGGGATGCACTCTGTCCCATCATCCAGATCATTAATGAAGATGCTGAACAGAACTGGCCTCAATATTGACCCCTGGGGCACACCACTAGTCACTGCCCTCCAGCAGGACTTTGTGCTGCTAATCACAAACCTTTAAGCCTGGCAGTTCAGCCACTTTCAATCCAGCTCACTTTCCACTTATCTAGTTCATACTTTATCAGTTTGTCTATGGGAATGTCACGGGAGAGAGCATCAAAAGGCTTAAGTCAAGATAAACAACATCTACTGTGCTCCCCTCAGCCACCAAGCCAGTTGACTCATCATAGAAGGTTATCAGCTTGGTCAGATGTGCTTGCCCCATCATCTTAACTCTGGGCTAACTGTTGGTAGCTATGAATTCCTAGCCCTGTTCACTGATGGGTCCTGTCGCATTGTGGGAAAACATCAGAGGTAGAAGGCTGCTGTATGGAGTCCTATATGACAAGTCGCAGAAACTGCTGGAGAAGGTGAATCAAGTCAGTTTGCAGAGGTGAAAGCCATCCAGCTGGCATTAGACATTGCTGATCGAGGAAAATGCCAGTGCTCTATCTCTATACTGACTCATGGATGGTGGCAAATGCCCTATGGGGGTGGCTACAGCAATGGAAGCAGAGCAACTGGCAGCACAGAGGCAAACCCATCTGGGCTGCCGCACTGTGGCAAGATATCACGAGAATCTGGTTGTAAAAGTACGTCACATAGATGCTCACATACCCAAGAGTTGGGCCACTGAAGAACAACAAAACAACCAACAGGTGGATCAGGCTGCTGAGATTGAAGTGGCTCAGGTGGACCTGGACTGGCAACATAAGGGTGAGCTATGCTCAGTGGGCCCATGACACTTCAGGCCATCAGGGAAGAGATGCAACATATAGATGGGCTCGTGATCGAGGGGTGGACTTGACCATGGACACTATTGCAGAGATTATCCATGAATGTGAAACGTGCTGCAATTAAGCAAGCCAAGCGGCTAAAACCCCTGTCACATGGAGGGTGATGGCTGAAATATAAACAGTGGGAGGCCTGGCAGATTGACTATATCACACTCCCACAAACTCGCCAAGGCAAGCACCATGTGCTTACAATGGTGGAAGCAACCACCGGGTGGCTGGAAACATATTCCGTGCCCCATGCCATGGCCCAGAACACTATCCTGGGCCTTGAAAACTAAGTCTTATGGTGACACGGCACCCCAGAAAGAATTGAGTCGGACAACGGGACTCACTTCCGAAACAACCTCATAGACACCTGGGCCAAAGAGCATGGCACTGAATGGGTGTATCATATCCCCTATCATGCACCAGCCTCCGGAAAAATTGAATGATAGAATGGACTGTTAAAGACTACATTGAGAGCAATGGGGGGGTGGGACCTTCAAACTTTGGGATACACATTTAGCAAAAGCCACCTGGTTAGTCAACACCAGAGGATCTGCCAATTGGCGTGGCCCTGCCCAGTCAGAACTGTTACTTACTGTAGAAGGGGATAAAGTCCCCATAGTGCACAGGAAAAATATGTTAGGGAAGACAGTCTGGGTTACTCCTGCCTCAGGCAAAGACAAGCCCATTTGCGGGATTGCTTTTGCTCAAGGGCCTGGGTGCACTTGGTGGGTGATGCAAAAGGATGGGGAAGTCCGATGTGTACCTCAAGGGGATTTGATTTTAGGTGAGAATAGCCAATGAATTAAACTGTATGATATTAGTTGCTATATAACCCTGCTACTGTATGTTATCCTTACTATAATTCTTATATGCTATATCCATAGTACTATAGTAAGAATCACTTAGATCAAGCAAGAAAGAATTGTGATAAAACTGAGAGAAGTGCAGTAGTGATAGCACCAGAACTGACTTCAGCATGCAACAATCCAACGGTGCACACCATCCTCCTGCTGCATCCAATGTCACTGGCTCGCCATACCGCACTGAAGCCTGATCCTGCTCTACTGACTGAGAGGACTTTGCACCACCCCTCCTGCCCAGAAAGACTGGTATGACAGATTGTGGCAGGTTGACCCTGGCTGGATGCCAGGTGCCCACCAAAGCCATTCTATCACTCCTCCCTACTCAGCTGGACAGGGGAGAGAAAATATAACAAAGGGCTTGTGGGTTGAGATAAGGACAGGAGAGATCATTCACCAATTACCATCACAGGCAAAACAGACTCAGCTTGGGGAAAATTAACTCAATTTATTACCAATCAACCAGAGTAGGGTAATGAGAAATAAAACCAAATCTCAGAACACCTTCCCTCCACCCCTCCCTTCTTCCCGGGCACAACTTCACTCCCGGATTCTCTACCTACCCCCCCAGCAGCACAGGGGGACGGGGAATGGGGTTTACGGTCAGTTCATCACACCTTATTTCTGCCGCTTCATCCTCTTCAGGGACAGGACTCCTCACACTCTTCCCCTGCTCCAGCATGGGGTCCCTCCCATGGGAGACAGTCCTCCACGAACTTCTCCAATGTGGGTCCTTCCCACGGGCTGCAGTTCTTCACGAACTGCTCCAGCATGGGTCCCCCACGGGGTCATAGCCTCCTTCGGGCACCCACCTGCTCCAGCGTGGGGTCCTTCACGGGCTGCAGGTGGATATGTGCTCCACCGTGGACCTCTCACTCTCTCTCTGGCTGGTGTTTCTGTCTGTCCCAGCAACTTTTTTTCTTTCTTAAAAATGTTATCACAGAGGCGCTACCACTATCACTGATTGGCTCGGCCTTGGCCGGCGGCGGGTCCATCTTATAGCCGGCTGGTATTGGCTCTGTCGGACACAGGGGAAGCTTCCAGCAGTTTCTTAAAGAAGCCATCCCTGTAACCAAAACCTTGCCATGCAAAGTCAATACAGGCACCAAAACTGCAGCCGGAGAGAGGAGTGAGAACATGTAAGAGAAACAACCCTGCAGACACCAAGGTCAGTGAAGAAGGAGGGGGAGGAGATGCTCCAGGCACCAGAGCAGAGATTCCCCTGCAGCCTGTGGTGAAGACCATGGTGAGGCAGGCTGTCCCCCTGCAGCCCATGGAGGTCCACGGTGGAGCAGATATCCACCTGCAGCCTGTGGAGGACCCCACGCTGGAGCAGGGAGATGCCTGAAGGAGGCTGTGACCCCGTGGGAAGCCTGTGCTGGAGCAAGCTCCTGGCAGGACCTGCAGATCTGTGGAGAGAGGAGCCCACGTTGGAGCAGGTTTTCTGGCAGGACTTGTGACCCCGTGGGGGACCCACATTGGAGCAGTGTGCTCCTGAAGGACTGTCTCCCGTGGGAGGCACCCCACGCTGGAGCAGGGGAAGAGTGTGATGAGTCCTGCCCCTGAGGAGGATGAAGCGGCAGAAATAACACATGATGAACTGACCGCAACCCCCATTCCCTGTCCCCCTGTGCTGCTGCGGGGAGGGGCGGGGGGGGATAGGTAGAGAATCCGGGAGTGAAGTTGTGCCTGGGAAGAAGGGAGGGGTGAAGGGAAGGTGTTTTGAGATTTGGTTTTATTTCTCATTATCCTACTCTGGTTTGATTGGCAATAAATTAAGTTAATTTTCCCCAAGTCGAGTCTGTTTTGCCTGTGGCGGTAATTGGCTGAGTGATCTCTCCCTGTCCCTTATCTCGACCCATGAGCCTTTCATTATATTTTCTCTCCCCTGTCTAGCTGAGGAGGGGGAGTGATAGAGCGGCTTTGGTGGGCACCTGGCATCCAGCTAGGGTCAGCCCACCACAGTGCCTCAAGGGTCCATAGCCCGAGGAAACACGAACAGCCAGGTCTCATACTGCAGCTAATGAGGGCAAAGGAGATATGTTCCTTCCCAAAGGGGATGCATCCAGGCAGCAATCTGTCTGGGCATGACTTATCCTTTGTGGCTTTGAAGGTGCAGGCAGTGGAGAGAAGTGTCTCTAGAAGGATTGTCTTACCAGTCCTAGAGAGGAGTGAATTGCTCTGGAAGTACCTGGAGCAGGTTAATTGCTTTGTTAACCAGCTTAATGAATGAGGTGTGATCACTTCATGTATAAGTGGCTGGGACTTTGGGAATGAAGAACTAGCCTGGGGAAAGAAAAACTGGAATGACATGTATCCTCACAATTTCTTTTTGATGGAAATAGGTTCAGATTGTGATTTCTTGGGCTGAAATCAAGTATGCCAGCAGAAGATCTAGCCCTTAGGGTATGAGTTCTTAGGGACTGTGTTTTACGTGGATGTATGTTATTTGCTTGGGGCTTTTGAGTTTTATACTCATTTAAAAAAAATAAAATTGGGAACAGGTGTTTGTTTTGTATCGTAGCAGGAGACAAGAATGCCAGTAATGCTTTCTTCCCCTGCTAGATCCTGACAAGTGATCAGGTGTCCAATGTTACCCTGGTTGGAACTCCTTATACAAAAGGGCACAGTTACTTCATTCCCCTTCAAACCCTTCTTTAAAACTCCCTCTGCTGCAACATCTGCTAAAGCTGATGTTACTGAGGTGCTATTGCTACAGCCTATTAAGACAAATAGTAGTGTTCTCTTTGGTTCACTGTCCTGAGTTCAGCTGGGATAGAGTTAATTTTTACAGGAACCTGGGAGGTGGGGGGGCATAGCCGGGGCAGCCGACCTGAACTAGCCAAGGAGCTATTCCATACCATGTGACATCATGCTCAGTATATAAATGGGGAGCGGGCCGGGGGGAGCTCTCTCGACTTTCGGTGGGGGAAGTGGCGGAGCGTCGGGTTCCGGGTGGTGAGCAGTTGCACTGTGCATCACTCTTTTTGTATATTCTTTCATTAGTACCGTTGTTGTTGTTGTAACCTTTTTTTGTGTTGTCCCAGTAAACTGCCCTTATCTCAACCCTCGAGGTTCCAGGTTTTTTTTCTTTTCTCTCCTCCGTCTCCTCCCTATCCCACCGGAGGGGGGCGGGAGGAGTGAGCGAGTGGCTGCGTGGTCCTCCACGACAGTTCTTTTTGGCGCCCAACGTGGGGCAGGAAGGGTTGAGATAACGACAGATCTGGCTAGAGCGTGTTGAAACAAATTTGTCATACGCATTTCTTATATTAGATAAATAGATGTTAGTCACAATGTTGATTCATTTGTTTACATGGTGGCGTTTTGTAAGTTCTTATATGCTCTATGTATTGCCTGTAGTTACGTTTCTCACCTCTGGGAGAGTGATTGGGATTATCATTTTGCTGTACTGGGCAATGTCGACTTGTGAAATGATTACATCACTGGTCATGAGGTTAAGCTGGTATCTGTATGAGGCAGTGATATCATTTCCATACTTCGGGCACCTTCTATCAGATTTTATTGGTAATTACACTCAATCCATGGGGAAGTTAGGGGGGGATACTTCCCCCCGTCCGTTCGCCTCCCTTCTCTCCTTCCGACTAATTACAACAGCTTTTGAGAATTTTGAATATCCTTGGGATGCGCAAGCCAGTGTGCTGTTAGTGCTATGCCTCCTGAATATGTTTCAGGTCTTGTTTAGGGCTACAAAAAGGCTCTTTAAGAGTACCACCCAGAGATCTGCCCCAAAGCTGGATATTCATGGGTGGCACGGCATGTGGGAGGATATGGGCAGGTATCTAGAGAACTTCTCACCTCCAGTGGCTTGGAAGTTCGCTCCCGAACAACTACAGAACCCTCATGAAGTGGTAGAATATTTGAAAGGAAAATGCTGTGGCTATTCCAAAGACGTACAAGTCACTGCACTGTGCTGGGCCCTGGCCAGTATCTACCAAACACTACTTGATATTAGGCAGGACCCTCAGGGGAAAAGGGGGAAAAGAGGGAAAACAGGACAACAGGCACCGTGGCTACCCCAACCCCGACAACAGGCACCGTGGCTACCCCAACCCCGGTGAGAGATACTGCAGCTAAACCAGAGAACCAACCTGTGCCAGTATCAGTTGCCCCTGTACAGAAAAAGAAACACACAAAGAAATCAGTTCGCTTAGTGAGAGATGAAGATGAACCAGGGTCATCGCGAGAACAGGAGGAAGAGGCAGAACCTGAAATAATTACCCGATCTCTATCCCCGAGTGAGTTGCGTGACATGCGAAAAGATTTTAGCCGCCACCCAGGTGAGCACATTGTTACCTGGCTGCTCCGATGCTGGGATAATGGGGCTAGTAGTGTGGAATTAGAGGGTAAGGAAGCCAAGCAGTTGGGATCTCTGTCTAGGGAAGGGGGCATCGACAAGGCGATTGGGAGAAAAACACAAGTCCTCAGCCTCTGGAGGCGACTTCTGTTAGGTGTAAAGGAAAGATACCCCTTCAAGGATGAAGTTACATGTCACCAAGGCAAGTGGACCACCATGGAGAGAGGTATCCAGTACCTGAGGGAATTAGCCGTGCTGGAGGTGATTTATAATGATCCAGAAAATGCGCAGTCACCCACAGATCCAGATGAAGTCCAATGCACACAACCCATGTGGTGGAAGTTTCTACGAAGTGCACCCCCAACCTATGCCAACTCATTGGCAGTAATGTCCTGGAAAGAAGGCTATGGACAAACGGTGGATGAATTGGCTGTCCAACTCCGGCAATACGAAGGAAGTCTCTCTTCCTCCCTACCGGCCTGTGTCTCGGCTGTAGAGGAATTGTCCCGAGAGTTCCAGCAATTCAAAGTGGATATGTCCTCCTCCCCACCTGTACAGGCCCGCATCGCAGCTATTGGGAGTCAGCATTCCTCTGCCCAAGAGAGAGGAGAGAGAAAGTACACATGACGGGCTAACCTGTGGTTTTACCTGCGTGACCATGGAGAGGACATGAGGAAGTGGGATGGAAAACCTACCTCAGTCCTGGATGCACGGGTACAGCAGTTGCGAGAAAAAGAAACCAGAAAAGAGGATTCTTCTTGGAAAGCTGCTGCTCCAGTTTCCCGTGAGCAGTCCCCCAGACGCAGTAGATGGGCTGATCCCGTTTCTGATCCTCTTGAAGGGACTTCTGATTCACGTGTGCGAAAAGTGAGTAACGGATATTCTAACCAGGATTAGAGGGGCCCTGCCTCCAGCCAGGTGGAGGAGAGGGACAACCGAGTCTACTGGACAGTGTGGATTCGATGGCCTGGCACATCAGACCCACAGGAATATAAGGCTCTAGTAGACACTGGTGCACAATGCACCCTAATGCCATCAAGTTATAAAGGGGCAGAACCCATCTGTATCTCTGGTGTGACAGGGGGATCCCAAGAGCTAACCGTATTGGAAGCTGAAATGAGTCTAACTGGGAATGAGTGGCATAAACACCCCATTGCAACTGGCCCAGAGGCCCCGTGCATCCTTGGTATAGATTATCTCAGGAGGGGGTATTTCAAGGACCCAAAAGGGTACTGTTGGGCCTTTGGTATAGCTACATTGGAGACGGAGGAGATTGAACAGCTGTCTACCCTGCCTGGTCTCTCTCAAGACCCTTCGGTTGTGGGGTTGCTGAAGGTTGAAGAACAACAGATGCCAATTGCTACCACGACGGTGCACCGGTGGCAATATCACACCAACCGAGACTCCCTGATCCCCATCCATAAGCTGATTTGCCAATTGGAGAGCCAAGGAGTGATCAGCAAGACTCACTCACCCTTTAATAGTCCCATATGGCCCGTGCGGAAATCTAATGGGGAATGGAGACTAACAGTAGATTATTGTGGGCTGAATGAAGTCACGCCACCACTGAGTGCTGCTGTGCCAGATATGTTAGAGCTTCAATATGAACTGGAATCAAAGGCAGCTAAGTGGTATGCCACAATGGACATTGCTAATGCATTTTTCTCCATTCCTTTGGCAGCGGAGTGCAGGCCACAGTTTGCTTTCACTTGGAGGGGCGTCCAGTACACCTGGAATCGACTGCCCCAGGGGTGGAAACACAGCCCCACTATTTGCCATGGACTAATCCAGACTGCACTGGAACAGGGTGAAGCTCCGGAACACCTGCAATACATTGATGACATCATCGTATGGGGCAACATGGCAGAAGAAGTTTTTGAGAAAGGGAAGAAAATAATCCAAATCCTTTTGAAGGCTGGTTTTGCCATAAAAGAAAGTAAGGTCAAGGGACCTGCACAGGAGATCCAGTTCTTAGGAGTAAAATGGCAAGACGGGCGTCGTCACATCCCTATGGATGTGAGCAACAAAATAGCAGCTATGTCCCCACCAACTAATAAAAAGGAAACACAGGATTTCTTAGGTGTTGTGGGCTTTTGGAGAATGCACATTCCAAATTACAGTCAAATTGTAAGTCCTCTCTACCAAGTTACCCGGAAGAAGAACGATTTTAAATGGGGCCCTGAGCAACGACAAGCCTTTGAACAAATTAAGCAGGAGATTGTTCATGCAGTAGCTCTTGGGCCAGTCTAGGCAGGACAAGATGTTGAAAATGTGCTCTATACTGCAGCTGGGGAGAATGGCCCTACCTGGAGCCTCCGGCAGAAAGCACCTGGGGAGACCTGAGGTCGACCCCTGGGGTTTTGGAGTCGGGGATACAGGGGATCCGAGGCTCGCTATACTCCAACTGAAAAAGAGATATTGGCAACATATGAAGGAGTTCAAGCTGCCTTAGAAGTGGTTGGTACTGAAACACAGCTCCTCTTAGCACCCCGACTGCCAGTGCTGGGCTGGATGTTCAAAGGGAGGGTCTCCTCTACACATCATGCAACTGATGTCACATTGTATTGGGTCTGGCTGAGATGGAGTTAATACTCCCCATAGCAGCCCTCATAGCACTGTGCTCTGCATCAGTAGCTAGAAAGGTGTTGATAACACACCAGTGTTTTGGCTACTGCTGAGCAGTGCTGGCACAGCATCAAGGCTGTCTCTCCAACATTTTTGCCCCCCCCTCAACGGCAGGCTGGGGCAGGGCGAGATCTCGGGAGGGGACATAACCAGGACAGCTGACCTAAACTAACCAAACAGATATTCCATACCATATGACGTCAGCTCAGATATAAAAGCTAAGTAAAGGGAGACGGAAGGGGGGCATTTTTTGTCTTCAGGAGCAACCACTACACGTACTGAAGCCCTGCTTCCCAGGAAGTGGCTAGACATCGCCTGCTGATGGGAAGTAGAGAATAATATCATTTGTTTTTCTTTGCTTTCGCGCGCGACCTTGGCTTTCAGTTTATTAAACTGTCCTTATCTTGACCCATGAGCCTTTGGTTATATTTTCTTCCCCCTGTCCAGTTAAGAAGGGGGAGTGATAGAGCGGCTTTGGTGGGCACCTGGCATCCAGCCAGGGTCAACCCACTACACACATGGAGTAAGTGGGCCGCACTGATCACACAGCGGGCTCGCATAGGAAACCCCAGTCGCCCAGGAATTTTAGAAGTGATCACGGACTGGCCAGAAGGCAAAGATTTTGGAATGTCGCCAGAGGAGGAGGTGACACGGGCTGAAGAGGCCCCACTGTATAATAAACTGTCAGAAAATGAGAGGCAATATGCCCTGTTCACTGATGGGTCCTGTCGCATTGTGGGAAAGCATCGCAGGTGGAAAGCTGCTGTATGGAGTCCTACACGACTAGTTGCAGAAACTGCTGAAGGAGAAGGTGAATTGAGTCAGTTTGCGGAAGTGAAAGCCATCCAGCTAGCGTTAGACATTGCTGAAAGAGAAAAGTGGCCAGTGCTCTATCTCTATACTGACTCATGGATGGTGGCAAATGTCCTATGGGGGTGGCTACAGCAATGGAAGCAGAGCAACTGGCAGCGCAGAGGTAAACCCATCTGGGCGGCCACACTGTGGCAAGATATTGCTGTTCGGAGAGAGAAGCTAGTGGTAAAAGTATGTCCTGTAGATGCTCATGTACCCAAGAGTCGGGCCACTGAAGAACATCAAAACAACCAGCAGGCAGATCAGGCTGCCAAGATTGAAGTGTCTCAGGTGGACCTGGACTGGCAACATAGGGGTGAGCTATTTATGGCTCAGTGGGCCCATGATACCTCGGGCCATCAGGGAAGAGATGCAACATATAGATGGGCTCGGGATCGAGGGGTGGACTTGACCATGGACACTATTGCAGAGATTATCCATGAATGTGAAACGTGCTGCAATTAAGCAAGCCAAGCGGCTAAAACCCCTGTCACATGGAGGGCGATGGCTGAAATATAAATATGGGGAGGCCTGGCAGATTGACTATATCACACTCCCACAAACTCGCCAAGGCAAGTGCCATGTGCTTACAATGGTGGAAGCAACCACTGGATGGCTGGAAACATATCCTGTGTCCCACGCCACTGCCCAGAACACTATCCTGGGCCTTGAAGAGAAAGTTTTATGGCAACACGGCACCCCAGAAAGAATTGAGTCGGACAACGGGACTCACTTCCGAAACAACCTCATAGACACCTGGGCCAAAGAACATGGCATTGAGTGGGTATATCACATCCCTTATCACGCACCAGCCTCCGGAAAGATCGAACGATACAATGGACTGCTGAAAACTACATTGAGAGCAATGGGGGGTGGAACTTTCAAACATTGGGATACACATTTAACAAAAGCCACCTGGTTAGTTAATACTAGAGGATCTGCCAATCGGACTGGCCCCGCCCAACCAAGACTTCCACATACTGTAGAAGGGGATAAAGTCCTTGTAGTGCGCATGAGAAGTATGTTAGGAAAGACAGTCTGGGTTAGTCCCCCTCAAGCAGAGACAAACCCATCCAAGGGGTTGTTTTTGCTCAGGGACCTGGGTACACCTGGTGGGTGATGCAGAAGGATGGGGAAGTTCGATGTGTACCTCAGGGAGGTTTGATTTTGGGAGACAATAGCCAGTGAATTAGGCTGTATGATTTTTAACTGCTAAATAACCTGCCAATGTATGTCATTATATCTATAGTGTCTATATGCTATATCAAGGGTATTACTGTAAGAATTACCCAAATGACTGAAGGATGGACTTTGAAACTGAGCCAAGTACAACAGTGATAGAACTTGAACTGGCGCCCAGCAATTTCCTCAAGATCAACCTCTTCGACCTGCAAGCCAAGGGTGTGGGTTGCACCAAATGTACCAGCCACAAGTTCCAGAGGCAGCATACAACAACCTAACACCTCACACCATCTCTCTCATCCTGAAGAACTGTTACAACAGATGGAGCCCCAAAGTCATGGACTAAATAAAATTGATGGACACATTGGAGGGATAGCCCATCGATTAAGGGAATACTATTTGGGGGGGGGGGGGGGTGTCCATATATATATATATATATATAAGACAAGGAAAGTGGTAGTGGTTGGTTGGAAAATGTAAGATCTGGGCATGATGTAGATGGTATAGAATAAGGGGTGGATAATGTCCTGGGTTCAGCTGGGATAGAGTTAATTTTTACAGGAACCTGGGAGGTGGGGGGGCATAGCCGGGGCAGCCGACCTGAACTAGCCAAGGAGCTATTCCATACCATGTGACATCATGCTCAGTATATAAATGGGAAGCAGGCCGGGGGGAGCTCTCTCGACTTTCGGTGGGGGAAGTGGCGGAGCGTCGGGTTCCGGGTGGTGAGCAGTTGCACTGTGCATCACTCTTTTTGTATATTCTTTCATTAGTACCGTTGTTGTTGTTGTAACCTTTTTTTTGTGTTGTCCCAGTAAACTGCCCTTATCTCAGCCCTCGAGGTTCCAGGTTTTTTTTTCTTTTCTCTCCTCCGTCTCCTCCCTATCCCACCGGAGGGGGGCGGGAGGAGTGAGCGAGCGGCTGCGTGGTCCTTTGTTACCGGCTGGGCTGGAACCACGACATTCACCCATGTGTTTTTGTAAGGCTCTGTCTCCTACTTCAGGTGGTCAGATTTCTGGATGTGTGGGGATCACCTCCTTGATCAGAGCCTCGTGTGCTGGGGACCAAAGACAGAGAGGGTTCCCAGCTCTTGTGGAATTGGGAATAGGGTTATGTTAGAGATTCAATACTTTATATGAATGGTGACAAAATATTTGAAAAGAAGAATGTTCAGCTTCTAAATTGAGTGGTATAATGGGAGAGTAGAAAGCCCAAATGAGGATTACATTGCATGGTGGTCTCTGCACTGCCTGCCGTTGTGCTGGTAGGATGGTGTGGTGAATTGCTGTCACTCTTGAGTTTCCCTTTACATCATGCTGTCATGGTTTAACCCCAGCCAGCAACTAAGCACCACGCAGATGCTCACTCAATCCCCCCCTACCCAGTGGGATAGGGGAGAGAATCGGGGAAAAAAGAAAGACTCGTGGGTTGAGATAAGAACAGTTTAATAGGACAGAAAAGAAGAAAATAATAATTATAATAATAATAATACAATACTAATAATAAAAGAATTAGAACATACAAAACAAATAATGCACAATGCAATTGCTCACCACTCACTGACCAATGCCCAGTTAGTTCCTGAGCAGCGATCTGCCCCCCCAGCCACATCCCGCAGTTTGTATACTAGGCATGACATCACATGGTATGGAATATTCCTTTGGCCAGTTTGGGTCAGCTGTCCTGGCTGTGTCCCCTCCTAACTTCTTGTGACCCTCCAGCCTTCTTGCTGGCTGGGCATGAGAAGCTGAAAAGTCCTTGACTTAGTCTAAACACTGCTTAGCAACAACTGAAAACATCAGTGTGTTATCAACATTCTTCTCATACTGAACTCAAAACATAGCACTATACCAGCTACTAGAAAGAAAATTAACTCTATCCCAGCTGAAACCAGGACAATATCCACCCCTTATTCTATACCATTTACATCATGCTCAGGTCCCATACTTTCCAATACATCCTAATCAATCATCATCACCTTTCCTGTCCTTTGGTGTATATATATATATACACATAGATATCATTCCCTTAGTCTATGGGCCATCCCTATAAAATGTCTGTTGAGTCCACTTAGTCCCTGACTTTGGGCTCCATCTGTCATACCAGTCTTTCTGGGCAGGAGGGATGGTGCAAACTCTGCTCAGTCGGCAGAGCAGAATCAGGCTTCAGTGCAGTGCAGTGGGTGGGTGACATTGGGTACAGCAGGAGGATGGTGTGCAGTGTTGGATTGTTGCATGTTGAAGTCAGTTCTGGTTCCATCACTATTGCGTTTGCTTGGTTTTATCAAAGTTCATTCTTCATTAATTTAAGTGATTCTTACTGTAATACCATTGATATAACATATAACAATTACAGTAATGCTGCATCCGGATATCGTGGCTGGTGTATTTGGCACAGCCCATGCCCACGGTCTGCAGGTTCAAGATGTCGATCTAGGGGAAGAGGCTGGGCACCAGTTGCTGAAGCCAGTTCAAGTTCCATCACTGCTGCATTTCACTCGGTTTCATCAAAGTCCATCCTTCACTGATTTGGGTGATTCTTAATGTAATACCATTGATATGGCATATAGCAACTGTAGTAGTGATGACATCCACTGGCAGAGTTATTTGGCAATTAACATCATACAATTTAATTCACTGGCTGTTCTCACCCAAAATCAAATCCCATTGAGGCACACATCGAACTTCCCCATCCTTCTGCATCATCTGCCAAGTACACCTAGGTCCTTGAGCAAAAGCAGCCCCAAAAATGGGTTTCCTTTGCCCAAGGCAGGACTAACCCAGACTGTCTTCCCTAACATATTTTTCCTGTGCACTATGGGGACTTTATCCCCTTCTACAGTATGTAAGAGTTCTGACTGGGCAGGGCCAGTTCAATTGGTAGATCCCCTAGTGTTAACTAACCAGGTGGCTTTTGCTAAATGTGTATACCAAAGATTGAAGGTCCCACCCCCCCATTGCTCTCAATGTAGTCTTTAACAGTCCATTGTATCGTTCAATTTTCCCGGAGGCTGGTGCATGATAGGAGATGTGATGTACCTACACAATACCATGCTCTTTAGCCCAGGTGTCTATGAGGTTGTTTCAGAAATGAGTCCCCTTGTCTGACTTGATTCTTTCTGGGGTGCCGTGTCACCATAAGACTTAGTTTTCAAGGCCCAGGATAGTATTCTGGGCCATGGCATGGGGCACAGGATGTGTTTCCAGCCACCCGGTGGTTGCTTCCACCATTATAAGCACATGGCACTTGCCTTGGCGAGTTTGTGGGAGTGTGATATAGTCAATCTGCCAGGCCTCCCCATATTTATATTTCAGCCATCGCCCTCCATACCACAGGGGTTTTAGCTGCTTGGCTTGCTTAATTGCAGCACATGTTTCACATTTATGGATAACCTGTGCAATAGTGTCCATGGTCAAGTCCACCCCTCGATCAGGAGCCCATCTATATGTTGCATCTCTTCCCTGATGGCCTGAGGTATCATGGGCCCACTGAGCCATAAATAGCTCACCCTTATGTTGCCAGTCCAGGTCCACCTGAGCCACTTCAATCTTCGCAGCCTGATCCACCTGCTGGTTATTTTGATGTTCTTCAGTGGCCTGACTCTTGGGTATGTGAGCATCTACGTGACGTACTTTGACAACCAGATTGTCTAGCCGGGACGCAATATCTTGCCACAGTGCGGCCGCCCAGATGGGTTTGCCTCTGCGCTGCCAGTTGCTCTGCTTCCATTGCTGTAGCCACACCCACAGAGCATTTGCCACCATCCATGAGTCAGTACAGAGATAGAGCACTGGCATTTTCCTCGATCAGCAATGTCTAATGCCAGCTGGATGGCTTTCACCTCTGCAAACTGACTCGATTCACCTTCTCCTTCAGCAGTTTCTGTGACTTTTTGTATAGGACTCCATACAGTGGCCTTCCACCTGCGATGCTTTCCCACAATGCGACAGGACCCATCAGTGAACAGGGCATATTGCCTCTCATTTTCTGGCAGTTTATTATACAGTGGGGCCTCTTCAGCCCGTGTCACCTCCTCCTCTGGCGACATTCCAAAATCTTTGCCTTCTGGCCAGTCCATGATCACTTCCACAATTCCTGGGCAACTGGGGTTTCCTATGCAAGCCCGCTGTGTGATCAGTGCGACCCACTTACTCCATGTGGCATCAGTCACGTGATGTGTAGAGGAGACTTTCCCTTTGAACATCCAGCCCAGCACTGGCAGTCGGGGTGCTAAGAGGAGCTGTGTTTCAGTACCAGCCACTTCTGAGGCAGCTCAAACTCCTTCATATGCTGCCAATATCTCTTTTTCAGTGGAAGTATAGCGAGCCTCGGATCCTCGATATCCCCAACTCCAAAACCCCAGGGGTCGGCCTCAGGTCTCCTCAGGTGCTTTCTGCCAGAGGCTCCAGGTAGGGCCATTCTCTCCAGCTGCAGTATAGAGCACATTTTCAACATCTTGTCCTGCCCGGACTGGCCCAAGGGCTACTGCATGAACAATCTCCCATTTAATTTGTTCAAAGGCTTGTCGTTGTTCAGGGCCCCATTTAAAATCATTCTTCTTCCGGGTCACTTGATAGAGAGAGCTTACAATTTGACTGTAATTTGGAATATGCATTGTCCAAAAACCTACAATGCCTAAGAAAGCCTGTGTTTCCTTTTTATTAGTCGGTGGGGACATAGCTGCTATTTTGTTGATCACATCCATGGGGATCTGACGACATCCATCTTGCCATTTTTTTCCTAAAAAGTGGGTCTCCTGTGCAGGTCCCTTGACCTTACTTTCTTTTATGGCAAAGCCAGCTTTCAGAAGGATTTGGATTATTTTATTCCCTTTCTCAAAAACTTCTTCTGCCGTGTTGCCCCATATGATGATGTCATCAATGTATTGCAGGTGTTCCGGAGCTTCACCCTGTTCCAGTGCAGTCTGGATTAGTCCATGGCAAATGGTGGGGCTGTGTTTCCACCCCTGGGGCAGTCGATTCCAGGTGTACTGGACGCCCCTCCAAGTGAAAGCAAACTGTGGCCTGCACTCCGCTGCCAAAGGAATGGAGAAAAATGCATTAGCAATGTCCATTGTGGCATACCACTTAGCTGCCTTTGATTCCAGTTCATACTGAAGTTCTAGCATGTCTGGCACGTCAGCACACGTTGGCGGCGTGACTTCATTCAGGCCATGATAATCTACTGTTAGTCTCCTCTCCCCATTAGACTTTCACACTGGCCATATGGGACTATTAAAGGGTGAGCGAGTTTTGCTGATCACTCCTTGACTCTCCAGGTGACATATCAGCTCGTGGATGGGAATCAAGGAGTCTTTGTTGGTGCGATATTGCCGCCGGTGCACCGTCGTGGTAGCAATTGGCACTTGTTGTTCTTCAACCCTCAGCAACCCCACAGTCGAAGGGTCTTGAGAGAGACCAGGCAGGGTAGACAGCTGTTTAATTCCCTCCATCTCCAAGGCAGCTATACCGAAAGCCCACTGATACTGCTTTGGGTCCTTGAAATACCCTCTCCTGAGGTAGTCTATGCCAAGGATGCACGGAGCCCCTGGACCAGTCACAATGGGGTGTTTCTGCCATTCATTCCCAGTTAGGCTTACTTCAGCCTCCAATACAGTTCACTGTTGGGATCCCCCTGTCACACCAGAAATACAGATGGGTTCTGCCCCTTTATAATTTGATGGCATTAGAGTACACTGTGCGCCGGTGTCTGCTAAAGCCTTATACTCCTGTGGGTCTGATGTGCCAGGCAATCGAATCCACACAGTCCAATAGACCCGGTTATTCCTTTCCTCCACCTGGCTGAAGGCAGTACCCCTCTAATTCTGGTCAGAGTATCCAGTACTCACTTCTTGTAAAGTTGTGTCACAAGTCCCTTCAAGAGGATCAGAAGTAAGATCAGCCCTTCTACTCTGTTTGGAAACTGGAGAGGCATTTTTTCCTGGTAGAATCCCCTTTTGTGGTGGTTTTTCCTCGCAATTCACGTGCCTGTGCATCTAGGACCGAGGTAGGTTTTCCATCCCATTTCCTCATGTCCTCTCCATGGTCACATAGGTGAAACCACAGGGCACCTTGCGGTATGTACCTTCCATATTCTCTCTCTTGGGCAGAGGAATGCTCACTCCTAATAGCTGAGACACTGGTCCTTACAGGTGGGGAGTAGGACATATCCTCTTTGAATTGCTGGAAATCCCAGGACAGCTTCTCCACAGCCGAAATGCAGGCTTGTAGGGAGGAAGAGAGATTTTCTTCATATTGCAGGAGTTGGCGAGCCCTTTCATCCACCGTCAGTGCCTCTTCGTCTTTCCAGGCCAGTATTGCCAGTGGGTTGGCATAGGACGATGATGCGCTCCGTACAAACTTCCGCCACGTGGTCGTGTGCATTGGACTTCGTCTGGATCTTTGGGTAATTTTGCATTGTCCAGGTCATAATAAATCGTCTCTAGCACGGCTAATTCCCTCAGATATCGGATACCTTTTTCCATGGTGGTCCACTTGCTTGATTGAAATATAACATCTTCCTTGAAGGGGTACCTTTCCTTCACACTTGACACGAGTTGCCTCCAGAGGCTGAGGGCTTGTGTCCCTTTTCCAATTGCCTTGTCAATGCCACCTTCCCTGGCAAGTGATCCCAGCTGCTTGGCTTCCCTACCTTCTAATTCCAGGCTACTAGCCCCATTGTCCCAGCATCGGAGCAGCCAGGTGATAATGTGCTCACCTGGATGACAGCCGAAATCTTTTCGCATATCCCACAGCTCACTCAGGGATAAAGATCAGGTGATTACCAGTGGTTCTGCCTCTTCCTCCTGTTCCCGTGATGAACCTGGTTCATCTCCATCCTTCACTAAGCAAACTGATTTTTTTGTATATTTCTTCTTCTGTATGGGGGCAACTGATACTGGTACGGGTTGGTTTGCTGGTTCAGCTGCAGTGACTGTTGCCAGGGTTGGATTGGCCGCAGTGCTTGTCGCGGGGGTTGGAGTAACTGCAGTGCCTGTTGCGGGGGTTGGAGTGGCTGCAGTGCCTGTTGCGGGGGTTGGAGCGGCCGCAGTGCTTGTTGCCTTGTTGTTAGATCCAGAGACCTTCTCTTCCTCTTGAGGGTACTGAGTGGTGTTGAACAGGGCTTGATAGGCATGGGCCAGGCCCCAGCACGTTGCAGTGATTTGTGTCTCCTTGGAATTGTCAGGGTGACAGCATACTTTTTCCAAATGTTGTACTAGTTTTTCAGGATTCTGCACTTGTTCAAGGGTGAAGTTCCAAAACACTGGAGGTGCCCACCACCCTAGGCATTTGCCCGTACTACCCCACAGACCCTGCCACTCATCATTATCCAGCCTCAGGGCAGATCTCTGGGTGATTTTCTTAAATAGTTGTTTAACCCTAAACAAGACCTGAACCACATTCAGGAACATGCTAGTTCCTAGCAATAGGACCATGCTGGTTTCAACATCCCAAGGATATTCAAATTTTTCAAAATTCTCAAATGCCATTGTAATTAGACTGGAGAAGGGAAAGGGGAAGAAAGGTACCCCACCCATAGATTGGCTCTCCGAGGAGGAAAGGTAAAGGGTCTAATTATTAATAGTTTCCCACAGATGGCTCCCAAAGTGTAGAGGTGACAACAATGCTGAGTGCAAATACCGGATTAGTCCCACAACCGATAATTTTATCATACCATAAACCAGTGTTACACAGTACATCAAAGCGAAAACCTTAATCCACCTCCCACAGATGATAAGCAGCAGCACAGGGAGTATATACAGCAAATGAGGTGATACATAACAGAACTCTAAAAACAAGCGCCACAACTCTAATAACCCATAAATCGACATTGTGACCAGCAACTATTAGACCAATATAATGAATGCTTGTAACAAATTAGTTTTAACACACTCTGGTCAGATCTGTCGTTATCTCAACCCTTGGTCCCCCACGTTGGGTGCCAAAAAGGACTGCTGTGGTTTAAGCTGGCAGGCAGGTAAACACCACACAGCCGCTTGCTCACTCCCCCCCATCCCCAGTGGGATGGGGGAAAGAATTTGGAAAAAAAAGTAAAATTCCTGGCTTGAGATAAAGACAGTTTAATAGGACAGAAAAGGAAGGGAAAAAAAAAAAAAAGACGAATTAGAATATATAAAACAAGTGATGCACAATGCAGTTGCTCACCACCCACCAACCGATGCCCAGCCAGTTCCTGAGCAGCGGCCCCCAGCCAGCTTCCCCCTCCGAGTTTCTATACTGAGCATGATGTCATATGGTATGGAATATCCCTTTGACCACTTCGGGTCAGCTGTCCTGGCTGTGTCTCCTCCCAGCTTCTTATGCCCCCCCAGCCTACCTGCTAGTGAGGTAGGGTGAGAAGCTGAAAAGTCCTTGACTTAGTGTAAACACTGCTCAGCAACAACTAAAACATCAGTGTGTTATCAACATTATTCTCATCCTAAATGCAAAACACAGCACTATACCAGCTACTAGGAAGAAAATTAACTCTATCCCAATGTTTAGGTTTTGTGTGGCAGGGTTTTGGTAGTGGGGGAGGGGCTGCAAGGGTGGCTCCTGTGAGAAGCTGCTAGAAGCTTCCCCGGCTCCAAGTCGGACCCACCTCTGGCCAAGGCCGACCCAATTAGTGACAGTAGTAGCACCTCTGGGATAACATATTTAAGAAGGGGAACCTGCAGTGAGTAGTGGGATTGGAATGGGAGAGAAACACCTATGCAGATACCAAGGTCAGTGAAGAAGGAGGGGGAGGAGGTGCGCCGGAGGAGGTGATGCCCCTGCAGCCCGTGGTGAGATGGCATGCTGTCCCCCTGCAGCCCATGGAGGTGAACAGTGGAGTAGATGCCCACTTGCAGCCCATGGAGGACCCCATGCAAGAGCAGTTGAATGCCCCCGAAGATGGCCGTGACTCCATGGGAAAGCCTGTGCTGGAGCAGTCTGTGACTGAAGATTGGCCCGCGGAAAGGACCCATGCCTGAGAAGTTCGTGGAGGACTGCAGCCCATGGGAAGGACTCACGTTGGAGAAGGTTGTGAAGGACTGCCTGAGGAAGGAGCAGCAGAGACAAGGTGTGGCGAACTGACTGCAACCCCCATCCCCCGTTCCCCTGCGCTGCCGGGGGGAGGAGGTAGAGAGAACCCGGAGTGGAGTTGAGCCGGGAAGGAGGGAGGGGTGGGGGGAAGGTGTTCTAAGGTTTGGTTTTACTTCTCATTATCCTTGTTTTGATTTGACTTGTAGTAAATTAAATTGATTTTGTTTCTTCCCCAAGTTGAGCCTGTCTTTTGCCCATGACCATAAGTGGTGAGTGATCTCTCCCTGTCCTTGTCTCGACCCACGAGCTTTTCTTTATATTTTCTCCTCATCCTACTGGGGCTGGGGGGGGGAGGAGCGAGCGAGTGGCTTTGTGGTGCTTTGTTACTGGCTGGGCTTAAACCACGACACCCAGCCAAAACCAGGACAATGACAAAAGGGAAAAGCAATAAGTCAGCCTCTTAGCTCTTCCTGAACTCAGAGCATTCCAAGAAATCCTCTTAACTCTCTTTTTGATTTGGGTAGGGCAATCTGACAAATCGCTTCCCTCCTCTCAGTCCCCAGCTTGCTTTCTCCTTGAGAAATTTCAAAACCAAGATAGGTCACCTTTTTCTGTGCAATCTGCGCCTTTTTCTGAGACACTCGATATCCAGCCAGCCCTAAAAAATTCAATAAACTAATAGTTGCTTCTTTACACTCCTCAACGGTATTTGCCCCCAACAGGATGTCATCCACATATTGTAGCAAGGTAATTAATGAGTTCTTACCTTGCCATTGTTCCAATTCCTTCACTAGTACATTACCAAAAATGGTGGGGCTATTCTTAAATCCTTGGGAAGTACTGTCCAACATAGCCGCATCTTGCATCCCATTGTAGGACTCTCCCACTCAAAGGCAAACAGTTTTTGACTCTGTTCTTCCAGAGGAATACAGAAAAAGGCATCTTTTAAGTCCAGAAATGTAAAATAAGCATTAGAATCAACTATTGCATTCAGCAGAGTGTATGGATTTGGTACCACTGGATGGACATCAGTCACTATTTGATTAATAGCCCTTAGATCTTGGACTAAATGATATTCCTGAGAATGCGGCTTTTTAACAGGTAGAATAGGGGTGTTATAGTCAGGTTGGCATTCTCGTAGCAGTCCATGTTTCAAAAAGTTATTTATTGTAGGTTCCAGTCTCATGTGAGCTTCTAATTTCATTGGATACTGTTTACGTCTTACCAGCTTCACTCCCTGTTTTAATTCCACTTTCACCGGTTTGGCTGATTTAGCTCTTCCAGGCCTCTCTGTTGCCCACACAAAGGGGACCACCGCATCCATAATTTCAGAGGGGATTTCAACTTGTTCATTCTTCATGTCCTTGAATCCCATTGATTCCTGTAACATATAAACTTGTGCTCCCCAGGCATTACTCTGAGGAATATGCACTTGAATTTTGTGGTTTTTTTCAGAAGTTATCTGTGCTCCCAATTTATTTAGTAAATCCCATCCCATAAGAGGTAATGGACATTCGGGCATATACAAAAATTCATGTGTCAATGTTTTATTTCCAATTTCACACATCATAGGTTGGAGAAAGGGCCTAACCTCTCGCTTTCCCGTGGCACCAACCACCAACATAGAGAACTTACTCATAGGTCCCTTACAGCTATTTAACACAGAATAAGTTGCCCCTGTATCTACCAAAAATTTAACGATTTAATTCCCCAGCTTGACTGGAACCAGGGGCTCGGCTGGGGAGTTAAATTTCTCAGCCCCCGGTCCCCATCAATCAGAATCCTCTGTACTGATCATTAGTAAATCGGCCTCAGGGTTAGGGGCAGAAGGGGGAGACCAAGTCGGTCTTTTCTTTGGACATTCTTTTTTCCAATGTCCCCTTTCTTTACAAATGGCACATTGGTTGAACCCCAAAGGGGTTCTGTTCTCAATGTTTCCCCCCACTCCCCCATCCTCTTGGGAAACCCCTTTCCCTAGAGGATGTTTGTGCTTGAGTGAATGCTGCTGCTAAAATAGCAGCCTTTTGCTTCTGATCTTTTAGTTTCTCCTTTTGTTTTTCTTTTTTTTCTAACTCTTCTCTGTTATTGTACACCTTATAAGCAATCTCAATCAGTTGAGATATTGTCATTCCTGACATACCATCTACCTTTTGCAGCTTCCTTCTTATGTCTGGTGCTGACTGCCCCACGAACAAGGTGGTGAATGTTACTTTGTTAGCCTCATCCTCTGGGTCTAAATCAGTCCATTTCAGCTGTTTCACACAATTTTTCATAAAAAGCAGACAGATCCTTGTTTTTACCCTGCACCACCTGATACAGCTTTGCAAGATTTTTGGGTCTGGGGACTCCATGTTTTACTCCATATAGAATCAACTGTTGATACTGCTTATTCATTAACCATCCCGCTCCCGTATTAGGGTCCCAATCAGGTTCTTGTGCAGGCATAAAACATTCTGGACCGTCTCTGTTATTTCATATTTTCTTTCTGAGCTTTTTCCAACACCATTATCTTTTCCTCAGGGAGAAGTAAAGTATTAAGTAACACCTGTATATCCTTCCAATCTGGGTTGTGATTCTCAATTATAATTTGAAATTCCCGATACACTTTTTCTGGATTTTCCCTGTATGACCCAGCAGATTCCTTCCAATTCACCAAATCTGAAGCAGAAAATGGTACCTTTATGTGCACTGGCATTCCATCTGGTCCTACCACCTCATGCAGTGGGGCTTCCAGTACCAGTTTTTGCTGAGCACGAGTTCTACCAGCAATAGGACTGAAACCTTCACCGCCCCGTCCCCCACTGACATTACCCTGGTTAGAATCAGAGAACCAACAGCTGTACATCCTGTTCCTCATCATCCACTTGTATACACCTTTTCCCAATACTACAGGTGGAACAACATCGAGACAGTTGTCTTTTTTCCTCCATCATCATTAACACATTTGAATTGGATACCGACAATTTGCATTTCTTTCTTGTTTCATAATCATTCCTTAAAGCAAAGAACATATCCACATATGGGATTTCATCCCACTTATCTTGCCTTCTAAAAAACATTAGCTGTAAAATGGTATTATAATTCAAAGTTCTCATTTCTGGCCATTTTTCTTCATCATCTAATTTATACACCAGCCACCATTGAGTACAGTACTCTTTTAATTTCTTCCTTGTTAGGGGATTCCCACCAAACTTATTCCAATGGTTTAGGATGTATCCTAATGGAGAGCAAAGGGGAGGCTCTGCAGACTATCCTGCCCCCTGTCCTGCTCCCATACTGTTACTCCAAAAGAACGTTCTTATCCACGCTTTCATGCACTCCAGTCATCACTGTCAAGTGTGCATGAATTTTAAAAAATACCTCTATATACCTTTACCATACAAAATACCCCCCTTGTAATGTCTCTAATATGCACATTACACCTTTGTGTCGCTTACCCACTCTGGACAGGGAGAATACTCGCGGAGTCCCCGAAACAAAAGGTCAGCGCGTGCTGGAGTCCGAAGAGCAGCTTCTCCCCATCAGTAGTCAGCAAGTAGATCTGCCCAAGGCTTCACAGCTGTCCCATCTGGGTCGCCAAAACTGTTATCCGAAAAGCAGATTCGTTACCCGATGTGCAATGAGCCAATAATCACACACTCAGAAGAGACATTATTTCATATTTGTGCAAAGATGGGTGCTAGGTGGTAATTCCACAAAGCTAGCACACCCTACAGTTAAACAAGCAAGCAATTTATACAGCTTTAGATTCACCCATTTAGTTTCCAGAGTCCTTCCCCAAAATCATTATTGGTAGTCGCTTATCTATCACTATTTCTATTGAGCTAAGGTCTTCTCTGCCTCAAATTAAAGGTACAGTGTTCTTCTATTCTACAGTGCATGCTCTATTAATAAAGGTCTCCACCTGGGCCAGGGTCTCCTCGCCAGTGGGTGTGATTTTTAGTATCATAATGAGGGTAGTTTGTTAACGGATGCAGTTTAGCTAACTATCCAAAGTCAAGTATAAACATGATAATTAGAATACATAGAGTTGACAGATTTTCCAGGATATTTCTCCTTCAAGGATAGCCAACTCCTGATTAGAAGTTCTCTAACTCATCGCTTCTGACAACCTCAAGGATGGTCATCCTGCTCCTAGACATTGTGTACATATGTCATGGTTTCAGCCCAGCCGGTAACAAAGGACCACGCAGCCGCTCGCTCACTCCTCCCTCCCCCCTCTGGTGGGATGGGGAGGAGAATCAGAAAGGAGAAAAGAAAAAAAACCCAGAACCTCGAGGGTTGAGATAAGAACAATTTACTGGGACAACACAAAAAGAGAAGTTACAACAACAACAACGGTACTAATAAAAGAATATACACAACGAGTGATGCACAGTGCAACTGCTCACCACCCGGAACCCGACGCTCCGCCACTTCCCCCACCGAAAGCCGAGAGAGCACCCCCCAGCCTGCTCCCCATTTATATACTGAACATGATGTCACATGGTATGGAATAGCTCCTTGGCTAGTTCAGGTCAGCTGTCCTGGCTGTGTGTCCCCCCCTCCCAGGTTCCTGTAAAAATTAACTCTATCCCAGCTGAACCCAGGACAATATAGTTGGTTTTCTTAGTATGTACAACATCTAACTTCACTAAATTCTTCAAAAATTTTTAACCCTCTACTTGCTTAGGTAACAGTCCCTGGGGAACTGGTGTACAATGGAAGAAGGTATTAATTTGGTGCAGCAGATGGGGTTGGCTCATGCACTGGTTCGAGATCCAATCTGGACAGTGTGGCAGTAATGAGAAGTATCAAAATGCAGTTTCTGAGAGGAGTGCCTGCCTCACTAAAACCCTTGATTATACCAGCAGTGACAAATGCTATGGATAATATAGGCGCCCTAGCAGATACCTCGAGGGAAATTGGGGCTGTAATTTCGGGACCATCTGTGGAAATAAAGGAAAGCCAGCAAAACAGAAAGGAGTTACATTACAGGTGACAAGGAAACAAATGTGGAATGATCTTGTACAAGCCGGTGTCCCACAATCAGAAATAGATGGGATCACAACATCAGAAATGTTTTGCCGATGGCAAAAGTTAGTGTTTACGCAAAAAAGCCGACCACCCCTGGCTCCACCACCAACTCCACGCTCACTCTCCTCCCCGCCTGCCACCTCAATGCAAGACACTACCTGGCAAATGCCAAAACAGCAGAAATGAAGGTTTGGCAGGTCCCCCAAAATTGCCACCACTGTAGCCTCCTACTGTGAGGGGGACCAATGCCCTTATGTTCCTTAAACTATAGAGTGGCGGTCTGGGGGGATTTTACTGGAGCTGAGGTTACTGTATTACATAGTAATATCAATAATAAAGAAGCCACATCACAGATCTGTGGATTGGGGGGAAATCTGACCCCTTGTGATGGGTTAACCCTGGCTGGACGCCAGGTGCCCACCAGAGCCATTCTATCACTCCCCCTCCTTCTCAGCTGGACAGGGGAGAGAAAATATAACAAAGAGCTTGTGGGTCGAGATAAGGACAGGAGAGATCACTCACCAATTACCATCACGGGCAAAACAGACTCAGCTTGGGGAAAATTAGCTCGATTTATTACAAATCAACCGGAGTAGGGTAATGAGAAATAAAACCAAATCTCAGAACACCTTCCCTCCACCCCTCCCTTCTTCCCGGGCACAACTTCACTCCCGGATTCTCTACCAACCCCCCAGCGGCACAGGGGGACGGGGATGGGGTTTACGGTCAGTTCATCACACGTTATTTCTGCCACTTCATCCTCCTCAGGGGGAGGACTCATCACACTCTTCCCCTGCTCCAGCGTGGGGTCCCACCCACGGGAGACAGTCCTCCACGAACTTCTCCAACGTGGGTCCTTCCCACGGGCTGCAGTTCTTCACGAACTGCTCCAGCATGGGTCCTTTCCACGGTGTGCAGTCCTTCAGGCACAGACTGCTCCAGCGTGGGTCCCCCACGGGGTCACAAGTCCTGCCAGAAAACCTGCTCCGTGGGCTCCTCTCTCCACAGATCCGCAGGTCCTGCCAGGAGCCTGCTCCAGCGTGGGGTTCCCATGGGGTCACAGCCTCCTTCGGGCACCCACCTGCTCCGGCGTGGGGTCCTCCACGGGCTGCAGATGGATATCTGCTCCACCGTGGACCTCCATGGACTGCAGGGGGACAGCCTGCCTCACCATGGTCTTCACCACGGGCTGCAGGGGAATCTCTGCTCTGGCGCCTGGAGCATCTCCTCCCCCTCCTTCTTCACTGACCTTGGTGTCCACAGGGTTGTTTCTCTTACATGTTCTCACTCCTCTCTCCGGCTGCCGAATACCTCCATCCCAACTTTTTTTTCCTTCTTAAAAATGTTATCACAGAGGCGTTACCACTATCGTTGATTGGCTCGGCCTTGGCCGGCGGCGGGTCCATCTTAGAGCCGGCTGATATGGGCTCTCTCGAACACAGGCGAAGCTTCCAGCAGCTTCTTACAGAAGCCACCCCTGTAACCCCCCCCGCTACCAAAACCTTGCCACACAAAACCAATACACCCCTGCACTCTGAGCTAAGGTCACCTTAACAATAGGAAATGCCACTCCATTTACCATGATGGTGTTAATTGCCCCAATTAAAGAATATATCTTAGGTATTGATGTGTTGGCAGGACGAACAGTTGAAACTTTAAATGGTCGCTTCTGTTTCAGAACTTCGCAAGCAGGATTTGCCATTTGATCTATAACCGTCTTGCATGGATTCCTGAAGTGGGATCCTGTTGTCCTGCCCATGCCTACCAAGGTGGTAACTGTAAAACAATATCGTATTCCGGGGGGGAGGAGGAAATTACTCAAACCATTCAGGCACTTCAACAAGTCGGAATCATTAAGGAAACCATGACTGCTTTTAATAATCCTATTTGGCCTGTTCGAAAACCAGATGGCACTTGGAGAATGACTGTAGATTATAGAGAATTGAATAAAGTCACACACCCCCAATTTGCAGTTACAGTACCAGACATGGTTACTCTTATAGAAAAAATTAGCAAAAATTTACAACCCTGGAAAGTTGTGATAGATCTTGCTAATGCTTTGTTTTTGATAGCCATTTCTTCAGAAAGCCAAGACCAGTTCGCCTTTACCTGGCAACAAAAACAATATACTTTCCAAGTATTGCCTCAGGGATACAAACACAGTCCCTCCATTTGCCACCAAATGATAGCAGCTGATGTAGCACTATGGTCAGGTACCGTTACTGTTTACCATTATATTGATGATCTATTGGTTATGTCAGAGGCACAACAAGAAATTGAAGCAGCTGCTGAATCGCTGAAAGCACATTTACAAGACCAAGGCTGGGTAATTAATCCAAAGAAAATACAGGGCCCTAGTACTACTGTACAATTTTTGGGAATAGTTTGGCATGGACAGATTAGAGAAATACCAAATAAGGTACAGCAAACAATCCAGCGATTTCCCGTACCAATCACAGTAAAACAGTTACAGACCTTTTTGGGACTTTTAGGGTATTGGAGACCTTTCATCCCACATCTGGCGGTATTAATGCGCCCTCTGCAGAAATTAACTAGGAAGAAGGTTGTTTGGCAGTGGACCAAGCAACAAGAAGCCTTTGATGCTTGCAAGAATGCTTTGATTGAGCATGCGCAATTATACACTCCTAGGTGAGGATATCCTTTTGAATCAGAACTAACAATTCTAGATGATATAGTCTCATGGGGATTGTGGCAGATGGCCGAAAAATCAGAAAGAACCTGTAGGATTTTGGTCCAAGGCATTACAAGGCTCTGCTATAGATTATACCATGATGGAAAAACAAATTTTAGCTGTAGTTTGGGCACTACAAGAAACCGAAAGAATCACAGGCCAAGATAGCGTGACTGTACACACCCCCATACCTATTCATGGGTGGGTTACTGATGATTGTTAGGGCCCATGCAGGGGTAGCTCAGGCAGCCACACATTGGAAATGGAAACATTATTTACAGCAATGATTTCTACCAGGAAAACCACGTCACCACTCCACACGCCACTCTTCTAGGAACTGTATCATTTAATCATATGTCCACACTAGGGGAAACTCTTCCCCTTAGAGATATCCCTACATCTCCTGTGAAGGAGGCTCCCCTTTATGATGAGTTAATAGAAGAGCACAAAAAAGATGCCTGGTTTACCGATGGAAGTGCAACATACATGGCAACTGGACAAAGACAATGGAGAGCAGTTGCATATGCTCTGCTACCAGGAATTATATTATGGCAAACAGGTGTACAGGCATCTAGTCAGTGGGCTGAATTGATTGCAGCATCTCTTGCTATCCTGGAAGGGAAGGCACATTACTTATACACTGACAGTTGGGTCATATACAAAAGCCTCACAATGTGGTTACCCCGCTGGGCCCAAGAAGATTGGCATGTACAAAGATACCCTATATGGGGGGGCAGATATATGGCAACAAATCTGGCAATATGTACAAAGGTATCCTTTAAAAGTAAGGCATGTCTCAGCTCATCAAAAAGATGATTCACTTGAGTCACAAAATAATAGGGAAGTACATAATATGACCTCCACTGAAGTACATGCTCAAGCTATAAATGCGCATATAGCTTGTGGACATCGATCAGCTTATATTGCACGCACATGGGATATTGCTCACAAACCCCTTTGCTGTTACATATTTATAAAACATGTGCGTGTAATTGTACTAATTGTATGCAGCTACATTTAAGGGCATTATATAGGCCATGGGGAAAGATAAAGCAGGGTCAGTGAGCCTTGAATACCTGGCAGGTCAATTACACAGGCCCCCTGCCCCTGTCGAGGGGGTGGCGATATGTATTTGCTGCTGTGGATACAGTGTCAGGACTGTTTTTTGCTAAACCCACCAAGTATGCTAATCAACATAACACAATTGAAGCACTAGAACAACTCATTCATCAATACGGACCTCCTCACCAAATACAAAGTGACCAAGGAACACACTTTAGTGGACACAATGTCCAAGATTGGGCTCAAGGGCTAGGGATAGATTGGATATTCCACATTGCCTACCATCCCCAAGCTAATGGCTTGATTGAAAGAATGAATGGGATGCTGAAGGAACAATTAAAAAAGCTATCCAGTACTAAAACTTTACAACACTGGAGTTCACATCTTACTAAAGCAGGTTTTTTTGTTAAACAGCTGGAATATTCATAATCAAACACCCTATGATCATATTACAACACCTCCAGTACAAAACATGGTGAGGATTGAAATTCTTCCAGATGGTATCTCTCCCAAAATATTAACTACAGGGGAAATGGAATTGTTTACACCAACGGATTACGTGGTGGGACCGTGACTTTTTAGTCTAGACGTGAAGATTCACATAATAACCCCTGAGAATGCCATATGGTTCTGTACCCCCACTTCTCCTCTTATTTTACATCCTCTATTGATATCAGATTCTCGAGTTCTTGTATTTCGGGTATCTTTGAAAAATACCTGTGCCTTATTTAGAGGAGATAGCATTGGAACAGTGTTATTGGTATTGTGAACCCAACATAGAATGGAAGTTCAATCTGAAAAAGCACAAGCCGTAGCTCTTCAATCAGTGTGGGCAATTACCCCACATCAGGTTATCAAACTCGGAGTGATATTAGCTGAAGGAGCGGAGCAATGGTGTATGTATTACTGGAAGGAGATCATACTCCTGTTTTCCTCCCCTATCACAGGTTGGCTCGTCCTGCTTTGCAGTCTTGTACTACAGGCACATACCCTGGATACATTTCTGCGAGATCAACATGTAAATACTTGGATTTGGTTAGCCTCTACTGTAATTAACTCACCTGCCTTTTGTGTCAAGGGAAGATTAACAACATTCTTCATTGGCATGCCAGCCCCAGTAGCTGTATTACAGAATCATACTATGCTAAGTGATTTCAATATTAGTGTTTCTCATTGCTATTTTTTCTGAATAGGTAATGGCTGTACGCCAATGAACATTGTAAAATCGATTGATGGTGGACTGTTTCCTCCTTTGACACCATAAATGCTGCTTCGATTTTGAAGGCATGTGTTGCTTCAACATAACTGATTAAACAGCCAGTGCAGAGGATGACATTCAACATCTCCAGGACTTAATGCATCAAATGAAACAATCTACTGATGATGCCTGGCTGGCTGAGCAGTTTAATTCCCTGACAGGATGAATGGAACACCTGATTCAAAGCATTATTCTACACATATGTTTATTCCTTCTTTCTATATGAGTTTATTGCGTGCCTCTATAAATTACTCTGCGCTACACCCCGCGAGCCCAAATGGACACCTCCAGCTTTGCCAGCCCCAGCGGAAGTGGTCCCTTGAGCGAGGGGGTGGAATGTGGGAAAATAATGATTGGAAGATTGGCAAGGAGGATTGTAAACACGCTCAAGTGACTTGCAGCTGGGGTGTAGAAAAACACATATATCATACTAATCATTGTTTAGTCTTGTATGCTTGACAAGTAGAACATCTGTGTTTAGATAACATAGGCCTGTGATAGACTCAGAGGCACCCTATCAAACATGCTTGAGATTCCTGCCCTGCTGTGGGAAAGATCGAAGCACAGTGGTAAACTATGCCTGCATGAACCCCTGAAAAACAGGCGCAAACAGCAGGTTCGGCGATCCTCTAGCAAGGACTGAGCTCCGCAATGCCAACATTCCCACTTCTGTGCCTCTGCCCGGGTGCTGCTTCGGGGATCCCCTGGTTCATGAGGCAATGAAAATAAATTTACTCTTTGCATTTCATCTGTGGTTTTGTGGTTGTTCCTGCATCCTGCCTTTGTCAGCTCACACACTATCCCTCTCTTTTTAAGGGAGAAAAAGGTAAATGGGTGTCTCCAGCCACTTTTCACCTCTTCCTGCTTCAGAATATGATAGTGACTTTTTTTGGTGAAGAGTGTGTGCTCTTGGGATCTGGACTGGCATGATCAATATTCTCTTACCTCCAACACTAAAATCCTCCCAAATGCTGGAAACAGTTAGCCACTCTCTGAATTCATCATTTCAAAAATCCTTTTCCTGCACAGTTTTCCCAAGAGTCTCACACAATTTATTTCAGGTTTTCAGCATCATGCACTCAATTTGCTGAATATCTCATCAGCAGTATTAGGGATAGAGAGGGAACAGTGATGAAGATTGGATGCAATGACATTTTGCATTGGATCCCCAAAGATCACAGAAGGAAACAGTGGAACAGCTTCTACAGATTTCGAATGTCTCAGCAGAAATTTGCAAAAGAAGAGCAGTGCATGGTATAAATTAGAACTGGTATTTTCTTAACAAAGCAACAAAAAGCCCTTTTTCAGAATCTTAGGTGAGACTTAGGTGAATCTGAAATCTTTTGAGCATCTCAGATAACCTAGGTAATCTAAAATGGCTCAAGATGTTTTTATTTAGGTTCCTGAATTGCTTCCAGAATGATTTACTGATGTTGAGTTTGCCCCTGGGCTTTCCTCTCACGCTTGTGCAGTGCTCTACCACCTGTGGAATGGGGGCTTTCTGGAGACACGTGGAGTGCAGCAGCAGGAACACATCTCACTGTCAGCACATGAAAAACCTGATCCTGCAAGAAAATTTTATCTCAGTCCATGCGCTACTTGGAAAACAGGAAATTGGGCCAAGGTAACTTCATTCAGAGCTGTGTGTGAACAATAAGCTTGCTAACTTCAAAGACTAGGGAGTTCTAAATACTTCATTTTTAAAATAATTATTTACTCAGTGAATGCATACATGATTCCTAGTTGACCATTCAGTGCTAATTTACTAATTTCCTGAATAAGTTATTTATGGAAAGGCATCTGCTGTGAATTTTGCTCTTCCTGTGTGAGGGTGTGGTGGGTTAAACTTGGCTGGATGCCGCTCTATCACTCCCCCTCCTCAACTGGACAGGGGAGAGAAAAAAATATAACAAAAGGCTCAGCTCGTGGGTCGAGATAAGGACAGGGAGATCACTCAGCAATTACCATCATGGGCAAAACAGACTCAACTTGGGGAAATTAATTTAATTTATTGCCAATTAACAGCAGAGTAGGATAATGAGAAATAAGAACAAATCTTAAAACACCTTCCCCCCACTCCTCCCTTCTTCCTGGGTTCAACTTCACTCCCGAATTCTCTACCTCCTCCCCCCAAGCAGTGCAGGGGGATAGGGAATGGGGGTTGTGGTCAGTTCATTATGTGTTGTCTCTGCCACTCCTTCCTCCTCATGCTCTTCCCCTGCTCCAGCGTTGGGTCCCACCCACGGGAGACACTCCTCCACTAACTTCTCCAACGTGAGTCCTTCCCACAGGCTGCAGTTCATTAACTGCTCCAGCATGGGTCCTTTCCATGGGGTGCAGTCCTTCAGGAATGGACTGCTCCAGCATGGGTCCCCCCACGGGGCCACAGGTCCTGCCAGGAGGCTGCTCCAGTGCGGGCTCTCCATGGGGTCACAGCCTCCTTCAGGCACATCCACCTGCTCCACCGTGGGGTCCTCCATGGGCTGCAGGTGGATATCTGCTCCACCGTGGACCTCCATGGGCTGCAGGGGGACAGCCTGCCTCACCATGGTCTTCACCACAGGCTGCAGGGGAATCTCTGCTCTGGCACCTGGAGCACCTCCTCCCCGCCTTATTCATTTACCTTGGTGTCTGCAGAGTTGTTTCTTTCACATATTCTCACTCCTCTCTCCAGCTGCAATTGCAGTTGCACAGTTGCTTTTTCCCCCCCTTCTTAAATATGTTATCACAGAGGTGCTACCACTGTCACTGATTGGCTCAGCTTTGGCCAGCAGTGGGTCCATCTTGGAGCCGGCTGGTATTGGCTCTGTCAGACATGGGGGAAGCTCCTGGCATCTTCTCACAGAAGCCACCCCTGTAGCCCCCCACTACCAAAACCTTGCCATGTAAACCCAATACAGGGTGTCTGCTCATTAACTCTTGTACCTAGAGCCAAAGCAGGGCTCACCGTCCATGTTCTATGGAGATCCTAGGGCAAAGCTGTGCATATTTGCATGTGGCTTCTTTTTGACTTCTGCCTCCAGGGGCTTATGCTAATTTTAAAAAGTAGATGGGAATTTGGGAGAAGGAGTTGGCATGTTCCTATTCACCATTGCCAGCAAGTATTTCTCTCTTACATGACATGGTCTGTTCCCCATTCATGTAACCTCTAAGTTTTACATTACAAAAACTAAAGAAAAATGTATTGGAGAGAATGCCTGCTCTGGCTAGGGTCTTATTTGGTCCTAGTTATGTACACAGGCCTGGTCAAGAGACAGAAGAGTGTCCAAGGTGGTAAGTGGAACCCAAGGAACTGTGTTTGAGTTTTCTTGGTATTGTAAGATGTGTGATGAACACCTGGAAGGACTTTGGTGACTTCTTGAAGCTTGTTATATTTTATCTTCATGCTATCTAAAATTGGGGCTTCAAACAGTGGGTTATTTTTCAAGACTCAAAAGAGAAACCCTACAAAATTCTGTTTGAAATAATGTTGATTTAATAAAGAAAAAGGTAGATCTCTCAAACTTTCTCAATATGTATCATTTTTGCAGACAGTGTTGTTGCCATTGGACTAGAGGGCAGATTCATACAAAGAAGAGTCTGCAGAAAAGGTTATAGTTACAAAACCTGTGTTATATTATTGAACTCTTTGACATAGAGTTGATTTATACGTGAAGTACATGCCTGTGTGGAAAGTCCAGGCAAAGCCAAGGCATTACATAACCACATTTAAGCTTTCAAAATTCATTTTAAATGATACATGGACATTCTTCAGTCCCAGTTGCAGTAGGGTGTATTTCACCTTCACTTTTTTTTCATAAATGTTATTGCTCTTGCAACAAACGGATGATAGTTATGCCACAGAAAGTAGCTAGAAATCAGGTTTAATGATAAAATATTATGGGAAACAAATGTTTTAAAGTGTCAGTCCAATTATGAGGTTAGTTTGAGACAAAAGGCTTTTCCTAGCAGATTTCTGTTGCGTTAGCCATCCTTATTTTCCAGCATCTGAACTATACAAGCCTAATTACAATTTCATATATAAAAATGACTATTTTTTGTTTGCTTTTGCAAGTGGCAATTTTTTTTCTCATTACTTTTTTCAAACATTTTTAAGACACCTTATCACAGCACGATGGCTATATTCCCCTGCTAGTGTAGTAAAGCTTTCTCTGTTCCTTTACTCTTATCTAATTCTTCCCCTCTGCTAAAAGAAAGGTGCTTCAGACTAGATCTTACAGTCTGAGTTTAATACCAAATATAATTTTCACATATCTTGGGGCTGCGTATACTCAGTTTCTTGCACAGTCATTTCTGTCCATTGTTTCTGTCCTGAGAAGAAGCTTCTTTGAACAAGAGCATGGATGCCCCTTCCATCCATCCTTCAGCTCCCAGGGGAAGTATAATATTCAGTTTCCTTGTTCAACTGAAGAATGATTATTTGCGCAAAGGAGAACAGCATCAGTTGTTATATTGCATCATGGCAGTAAAGATGAAAGCTGATCTGAGGTTATTCAGTGGTGTAGGCAGAATTGGCTTTAATTCTGGATGAAGACAAAATAATTAAATGTATAATTGTCCTTTTATCCTTGGGGTAGCAAATTCAGTTCTTCCTCAGCATCACAAGAGGTCCTGGGCTTTGGTATTTGGGGACACAACCTGGTGCTGCTGCATGAGGCCTCGGAGCAAGCTCTGGGGAGAAATAGGAGACTGGAAGGGCTCACTTGGGTGTTGGCTGAAGTCAGGTAAGAAATGGGACCAGTAGTGCTCCAAGCTGAGAAGTGATTTCACAGGCTGTGAGTGAGGCTCAGGGTGTGTCTCCCTCTTTCCTGTTCTCTCATGCCCAGGCCGCTCTCGGGGTATTGATGGTCCTGGTGCCATGGAGGAGTGAGGACGGCGAGGGTGGGAACTGCTGCTGTGGGATGAGTCCACCATCTCCCAGTGGTATCAGCAGCAACTCAAGTCTATGGGCTAAGACGAGGAGCAGTTTTGATAGCATATTTCCATATATTCTGTATGGTATGTCTAAATATTTTGATGGTTTTAATATTTTGTACCAGCCGTGGAAACTGGTTTGCTGCTAGGTGACTGTAAAAGTGAGATTTGGTAAATAATTATTAGAAACCTTATACTTACACTATGATTGAAACAATAGACAAAAGTATAGCCAAGCAATTAACTAGTAGAGGTAGTTACTCCTAAGTTTTGCAGTTCTTGGCTCTTATGACTAGATGTTCCTGTACGCTAGATGAGAACAATGTTGAAACTGACCACATGTGATTGAAACTGCGTTAAGCTCCAAGATCAAAGAACAAGGACAAGAATAAAGACTTCAAGGACGGCCAGCAAGAACTTCAAATGGGTCGGTGGTCGCAAAAGCAGCCCTTCAACTCAAATGGATCCTTCATTGCGCATGATCGGATGTAGGCAGTACTAAGATAATCAGTTGCAATCGTTTTTATGTATATGTATACTAATCTGATTAATATGCAATTAGTTATTCTATATAACCTGTTTGTGCTAAAGCTGTGGCATGCATGCTAGGTGGAACTATCCCCCGTGCATCCAGCGCTGCAATAAAGAATGCCTGCTTTCTAAAACTCCAAAACGAGTCTTAGAGAGTTTCTTCGACCGGCTTTTCGGTATCAATACCAGCTACTGGAAAGAAAATTAACTCTATCCCAGCTGGAACCAGGACACAATTTCACAATTGATGTCAATTGCATATAACGTTTATAATAATCAGGAGGAAGTGGAAGAAAAATAAAAAGAAAAAAAACCCCACAAAGCTAAAGGTTTCCTTTTTAGCCACTTTGGAAGAAGGACAAGATGTCCTGATCCAATGTCGGGGAAGGTTTCAATATGATCCCAAGAGCGAGATTAAGACACAAACAAGGTCAAATGCCATATACCCAGAAGAGCTTTTATTATCAAAAGTAGAAAATAGTAGCGATAGGATAGAATGGAAGAAAAGGCAGAAATCAAGCAAGCAGTCGGGATAGAGTTGCAAGGAGAGTCACCACCATGGATCCAGCGGCGTCCCGTTGGTCCTCAGTCTTCAATTCTTCAGTGGTGGGTGCACACCACGGCTTGTCTCCATGGTTTTTTATAGGGCATAGTTCGATGATGTATGCACATACATATTGTTCATGCACTGTTCACGCGCTGCAGGTTTCGTCTATCACATGACCTTCGCGTGATCAACACCAGAAACCAGTACCTTATCTCAAAGACTACAGTTTCCATGAGAATGGTAGTCTCCACAGTCTAGCATGCTTCATTGGCTCCAGCCCTGTTTCCTTCCCTGGATGCCTCAATGGCCTGGTAATCGTCCTTATGGACAGAGGAGTGTCCTGCTTAAACAGGCCATCTCAGAGACCAAGGGCTCGAGATAAACAGTTCACAATTCTTGAGATGAATGTCCAGTCCCTCACACCTAACAACCTGTGAGACAAACGGCTCGAGATAACAATTCAGTCTCTCACACAAGAGAGAGGTAGAGGAAGAGGCAGAAGAAATTCACCAAGTGGATTTAGGGGCCGAGGAGGTGGCCATGGAAATTTGAGGGGGAATCGGCGGGATACCCCTTTAGGACCTAATCAGTGTGTATATTGTAAGCAAAAGGCCATTGGAGAAAGGAATGTCCACGCCTTTCAAATAGGCAGGAAAGAGGGACAGGGGAAGTCGTTGGGGTCATGACCGAGATTGGGTTGGACTGAAGGGGACCGGTGGAATCTATCAAAGTTTCCCCAGCCGATCCTCTCGTACCAGTGAAGCTGGGGAATGAAACAATAGATTTTTTTTTTAATAGATAGTGGGGCAACACATTCCGTACTTACAGACTGTAAGGGACCATTAAGTAAAATCAAAACTAGTATAATTGGTGCCACCGGGAAAAGGACTCTAAAATCATTTTTGCAACCAATGGAGTGCACAATTGGAACTACTACAGTAACTCATTCCGTTCTCCATATGCCAGAGGTTCCCCTGCCACTGTTGGGGCAAGATTTATTATGTAAATTGAATGCGCAAATTACTTTCTCTGAAAATTCTGTATAGTTACATATCCCCCCAGAAAATGCTTGGAAGGCACAGATATGTTTACTGACTCAATGTGAGAATGATGAAGATGCAGATATTCCTGAAAAAAACATTGAATGCAGTAATACCATTGGTATGGGCATTGGGAAAATCAGGATGAGCAAAGAATAAAACTCCAATTAAAATTGAATTGAAACTTGGAGCTCAACCGGCAAGAAAAAAACAATACCCTATAAAATTGGAGGTGAGGAGAAAACTGGAACCACTTATTAACTCCTTCTTAGAAAATGGATTGTTACGAGAATGCCAATCAGAATTTAATACCCCCATCTCACCAGTAAGAAACCCTAATTCTCAAGAATATAGATTAGTGCAAGAGTTGCGAGAAACTAACGTTCGGACAGTCAATGTCCACCCTGTGGTACCAAACCCATATACATTGCTTGCTTCTATCCCTGAAAATAATGTGTATTTTACAGTTCTAGATTTGAAAGATGCTTGCTTTTGCATCCCAGTGGATAAACAGAGTCAACTCATTTTTGCTTTCGAATGGGAAAACCCGACTACCGGACAGAAAACCCAATTATGTTGGACTCTACTGCCACAGGGATTTAAGAATAGCCCCATGTTATTTGGTAACGTATTGGCAAAAGAACTGGAACAATGGCAAAGTGACAATGAACATATAACTTTGTTACAGTACAGCATGACTGCTTGACAACAATTGAACAAGTTTATTCTAGCAGACCGGATTTACAAGATACTCCTCTTTCAGATTTTGATTTAGAATTATATACAGATGGGAGTAGTTTTATGTCTGAAGGAAAGCAATGTGCTGGATATGCAATAATGACTAGAGACCGTATTCTGGAAGCTGAGCCTTTACCTCATAATACTTCAGCCCAGAAAGCTGAATTGATAGCTCTGATTCAAGTTTTAGAAATGAGTACTGGAAAGAAAGTTAATATATATACCCCGACTCAAAATATGCCTTTGGAGTTGTCCATGCTTGTGGCAGTACACTCCCCCCCCAGCCAGAAAAGAAACTTCTCCAGGCAGGGAGAAGAGGAAAAAAAAAACCTAAACCCTGGAGGCCGCAGGTTGAAATTTGAACTGGCCAATCGAGACGTGCCAGGTACACTGAGGTGACCCTCTTGGCCAATAGGGATTAAAATGACCACAGATCAGATTCGACAAGGGTATAAACAGGGTCCCGCCGGAGGACATGTTGGAATCAGTCCTCCTCGGAGCAGCGGGTCTGCAGTCGGGGACTCCCCCTTGGGTCGGGGCACCGCCCGAGGTAACCCCTCAAGGGAGAGAGCCCTCAGCTTTTAGGTGAGTGATATGCGCATTTTGAGTCATCACTTTTGAATCTCAAGGATTCTTCACTCGGCTGTGTAGTACTAATTCCCCTTACACCATTGAGCCTGTAGTTCACTACTGTTACCGGAGTTCTAACTAACTTTTCTACTGAAGAATAAATCTGAGCTTTAACACCTGTTGGATTTGAGTGTGCATGCATCTGTAACAATGCTCATGGGGCAATTTGGAAGGAAAGGGGCCATCTAAACTCACAAGGAACTCCTGTTAAATATGGCGCTGAAATTGTAAAATTGTTACAAGTTGTTTTAAAGCCAGAAAAAGTTGCAATAATTCATTGTAAAGCACACCAGAAGGGAAACAATGAAGTAATCAGAGGAAATTGGAGAGCAGATGCAGCTGCCAAAGAGGCAGCTTTAAAAAAACCAAAGATAGAAGGAGCTCTAATTCCAGACCGACGCCTAGATTTAACTCCTCCACAGTACACAGAAAAAGAAGATCAACTGGCTGAACAATTAGACTGTACCAAAATTGAACAAGGATGGTGGATGACACCTTTAAAATAACTCCTAATTCCTGAAAGGACAATGGGATCTGTATTGAAGAAATTACACCAGGAAACACATATGGGCTCTGATGCGTTGGTTCTTGCTGCAAAAAAAATATGTCATAGGACCAAAAATGCAAAGCCTTGCAGATAGAGTGGTAAAGAAACGTCCAGTATGTTGTGCGAATAATCCAAAAATTGAAAAGACGACACCAGGAGGAAATATAAAACAAGGAATAACGTCTGGAGAGTATTGGCAAATGGATTTCTCAGTGTTGCCTAGGTGTAATCAATATAAATATCGACAAGTTTTAGTAGATACCTTTTCTGGTTGGCCTGAAGCTTTCCCCTGTCGCACCGATAAAGCTAGAGAAGGGGTTAAGGTAATGCTAAAAGAAATTATTCCAAGATTTGGTATTCCAGAGGGAATACCTTCAGATAATGGATCTCATTTCATAGCAGAAGTAGGACAAGGAATATCTAAATTTTTTAAAGATAAAATGGGATCTCCATACTCCATGGAGACCTCAGTCCAGTGGTAAAGTAGAACCAATGAATCAGTGTCCTGGTTTCAGCTGGGATAGAGTTAATTGTCTTCCTAGTAGCTGGTACAGTGCTATGTTTTGAGTTCAGTATGCGAAGAATGTTGATAACACACTGATGTTCTCAGTTGTTGCTAAGTAATGTTTAGACTAAGTCAAGGATTTTTCAGCTTCTCATGCCCAGCCAGCAAGAAGGCTGGAGGGGCACAAGAAGTTGGCACAGGACACAGCCAGGGCACCTGACCCAAAGTGGCCAATGGGGTATTCCATACCATGTGACATCCCATCTAGTATAGGAACTGGGGGGAGTGGGGGTGGGGGGATTGCTGCTTGGGGACTAACTGGGCGTCGATCGGCGGGTGGTGAGCAATTGCACTGTGCATCATTTGTACATTCCAATCCTTTTATTATTGCTGTTGTCATTTTATTAGTGTTATCATTACCATTATTAGTTTCTTCTTTTCTGTTTTATTAAACCGTTCTTATCTCAACCCACAAGTTTTACTTTTTTTCCCAATTTTCTCCCCCATCCCACTGGGGGGGGGGGGGAGTGAGTGTGTGGCTGCGTGGTGCTTAGTTGCTGGCTGGGGTTAAACCATGACAATCAGACTCTTAAAAGACAGATTTCAAAATTATGTCAGGAAGCTCACCTTAAATGGGTAGAGGCCCTACATCTAGCTTTATTAAGGATTAGGATAACTCCAAGAATTAGAGAAAAAGTGAGTCCCTTTGAAATACTATATGGAAAACCATATCCTGTTAACTTAATCACAACACAAGAGGATCGAATGCATATTAAAGGACAAGAGACAGTCAAAGGGTATTTAATCTCTCTTTTGCAGATTTTATCTTTTTTACATAGATATCTAAACCAGAGGACACTGTTACCATTTGTCACGACCCAGACTGGACAGACCAGGGAGTCGTGTTGAATTTGGAATTCCCTCAGGCTAAATTAAGGTGAAACACCACCAAACAATCAGTTAAACATTTTATTCATGGCAGATGCAAACTGAATTTGGGAGGCATAACAGTAGGTGGTGTGGTTTCTCACAACAGGAATTGGCATGAGACTACCTCAGTAATCCATGTAACCCGTGGTAACCATATACATCACTTCAGGGAAGACAATAAGGAGAGCCCTCCCGTTGAGTCACGAGGTTCAGAGCAGACCCCCTTGCTTTCTAGACTCCTTCTCAGAGAGGAGCCCAGGGGCGGCTGGATCCACTCCTAGTCCCAGACTTGGTCAACAGTTTATGTCTAAAGGGATGAGGTGTAGGGATTGTGGAAAAGGAAAGAGAAAGAGAGAACAAGACAGAAGGAGAAAAAGGGAAAGAGAAAGATTTCCTGTCCTGGGTCCAGCGTTGGTTCAGTCAGCCGAGAAATCCAGTTCCGGTGGGCTTGCACATGTGGGGCTTCCGTTTGTGTCCTTTTATCATCTTTGCCCCTCCTTTGGGCGGGCACTCAAACTCATTGGGCTAATTAGGTGTCATGATCAGTTTGTGAGCCTTTGGGCTTGGGGGTCGTTCGGGGAGTAGCTTCCCCTTCCCTGCAGACATGATCTTTCGCCATGCACGGTGAGCTGCCCTGCTCAGCATATCCAAAACAGCATTATCAGAACAGGGAGTTGTGCACCCTCCAGCACGCCCTCCCCCTCCTGTTGCTGATGTCCGGTGCTGATCAGCTTCTTTTCACCTGTGGCTCCTTGCTAGGCAGAGTTCATCGCTAAGCAGAACTTGCCCCACCACAATATTTGAGACATTAACTCTTTCAGTCTCTCACACCATTGGATACCCCTGTTCACCCCTTTCAGCCAGGAGACCTAGTCTACATATGGACTTGGAAGGACAAACCATTAAAGGAAAAGTGGAAAGGACCATACATTGCGTTATTAAGAACTTACACCGTGGTAAAAGTAGGAGGAGTGGATTCATTATACAAGAGTTAAGAAGGCACCACTCCCGGAGCAGAAACAGTGGACTTTGGAGTCTATGGGAGAGTTGAAATTAAAGATCTCAAAAAAGAATTAACGGTTCCTTTTATATTCAGACAATTGCTGCTATTTTTGAGTTATAAGTTTGCAAATTATATTTAGAAATTTGATTATAATAATAATTATAGCAGTGTGTTAGTTTCACCAATTGTTGAGAAAATTCATATTGGGTTTTGGAAGGGAAAATACAAACATGATAAAATTGAAGATAATATTAGTATTACTGATTTATCAATGTGTGAACATTTGCTATGGCAATTTGGTTTTGCAACTTGTCCAATCTTTTGGGAGAATCCACAATGTTAGTCAGATTACCACATGTTTGCCATTACCAAGATCTGCTGCTTCCTCTTTAGATTGGGGAATTTTGACTGCTGATTTAAATAATAGAATTTTTGACACCATGTTAGCTAATGGGACAGGAATATTATGGTTTAATTTCAAGAATGACACTCCAAAATCATCTAGCTTTAGATCTTTTGCTTTTACATGAACATGGTGTCTGTGGATATTTAAAACTAAAGGATGACAAATGTTGCATCCATATCCTGAATGTGACTGAGAATTTAGAAAAACAACTTGATGTTATTCAACAAGTAGCTAAATCGAGTTGTGACTTGAGAGAAGGAATGGAAACTGGGTGGCTTAATAAAATTTTACTTGGATTAGGATTCTCACTGACAGGATGGTTACAAAGCCTATTGCGAAACTTCATAATCATAATAATAAAAAAAAATCATCCTTAGCACGTTTGGATGTTTAAAAACCCTTATTACTAGACAACTCGATCATATGTATCGATGGTGCAAAATGGAGATGAGACTTGTCAAAAATTAGAATTTCAATAAGTCTCAAAGGGGGGAATTGTTATTGATAAAGATTAACTTAGTTCATTTTACCCTAACAATACTTTGGCATTGTAAACCAGGATATTGCTGTCTAAGAACAAAACCCCAAATTGAATGATAGTCTGCTTTGTTAAAGGTCTGTGAAAGACTGCTTAGTGTTGCCAAATTTAAGTGAAACTAGAGGAAAGGTAATTCCAGCAGGGGGGAGATCGTGACCACTGACTCAATGACCACCCACTCAAGAAACCCACCGACCCAAAAGGTTAAGGAAGTAAAGGTCTCAAAAAATCGTAGTGGGCATGCATAGTTATTTACATGATAGGTGAAGAATTTTAACCAATCATTTAATAGAACAACAATGAATATGTATTAGCTGACGAAATTTTGTGTATAAACAACTGTCAGTTTGTACCAATGGTGTGCTGGTTTGTGCCATGCACTTGTATCTGTGCATTTACATAATAAAAGAAAATACCTCGACTCTGTATAAATTGGGCGACACATACCAGGTAACGGACCCAAGTCTTTGGGACAACAATGGAACAGAAATTAGCAAGGTCACTACTGATTTTAGCATAAATCTCACATGATCTGTGGAAAGAGCTCTGCAGCTTTGTCCCAATTAATTCCAGAAGGTCCAAAAAAATCCATATTTGGCTGCAGAAGCCTTAGTTTTTAACATTTAAACTCCTTGAAGTTTTACCCCAATAAACTTGCAACTACAACTGTTTGTCAAATCATATTCTTCTCATTTTTCTTCACTGTCGAGATCACCTTGCACTTGAGAGCCATATACTAGGCTCTCCTTTAATCAGCTAAACGGACCAGACTCTTTCAGATGCTTAAGCACATCTAAAAAGGTATGGCATTTCCGCTCCCCTTTGATAGCTCAATTTGAGCACCTAAAACAAAGGAAAGAAGATTCAGCTCATTTCTAAGAATCGGGGACTTTTTAGCTTTTTAAATATTTGCCAGCTCAATAGTACCAGGTTTTTAAATCTTTGCAGTTAACACCTGACTTTGAGCAGAGCTTTACTGAGTCACACAAACAATTATCTAGAGCATTTTCACCAAAAAACAGCTTACTCTTGTGCAACCCTGAAATGGTTCTGCAGATGTAGCCCAAAGTCAAAAGTCGGACAGATGTTACACAACATTAGAAGTACATTTGACATTCACAGTTTTGCAATTGCTACTAGATAAGCAGTCAGAAATCAGGTTTAAACAAACTGTCAATTTCATTTTCAAACCAATTCATTCTTTTAACTTAAGCTTCACAAAATTACCAACTCATAAGTTATGAAGAGTTATAAACTATGTCTAATGTAAGTGTCCACATACAGGCTTGCACCATTTTTACTTAAATAGTCATTAGAGCTTGAGGAAGGATCTGTATAGACCAAGCAGATGCAGACTGATTAAAATGAGTCTGCAGCCATTAAAACTTTTTATAAATCTATATTCATTCTGTATCCTTATATAAGGGAAATATGATTATTTAGTCAGAGAGACACTATACATCTTCAGAGCCTGTTTGGTCACTTGTCTTCCTACATTATCATCTGAAGCAGAGTCATCGTCAAGGATACAAGTTTCCCATAGGTGCCACGATTTGACACATCTTCTTGTATGTACTTGTATACTGTGCTTGCCTCGCAAAGCAGCAGTTCACCTGTATAAAAGAAACATTAATTTGCAACATAACTGTTACCTTAAACTCAGCATTAACTTCCCAACAGCTTCTCATAACTGTATGCCTGAAGATATTTCATCACCTTCCAGGTTATTAATATTACTCAAGATGGACTGAACACTGTTCAACTGCATGCATTTAAAAGTTCTGTAGCCAGAAGTATCTATATCATGGCATACTCTAACCAGTAGGAGAACAACATGTGGAGTTGCAAAGAGCAATCATACGAGTGTGTACTTGGGGGGGGGGGGGGGGGGGGGGGGCACCCAAAGCCCACTGAAGAGTAGTTGTATTGGGTTTGCATGGCAAGGTTTTGGTAGCAGGGGGGCTACAGAGGTGGCTTCTGTGAGAAGGTGCTGGAAGCTTCCCCTATGTCCGATACAGCCAATGCCAAGGCCAAGCCAATCAGCGACAGTGGTAGTGCCTCTGTGATAACATATTTAAGAAGGGGAAAAAAGTTGCTGCGCAACAAGAAACTGCAGCCAGAGAGAGGAGTGAGAACATGTGAGAGAAACACCAAGGTCAGTGAAGAAGGAGGTGCTCCAGGCACCGGAGCAGAGATTCCCCTGCAGCCTGTGGTGAAGACCATGGTGAGGCAGGCTGTCCCCCTGCAGCCCATGGAGGTCCATGGGGGAGAAGATATCCACCTGCAGCCTGTGGAGGACCCCACGCCGGAGCAGGTGGATGTGACCTGAAGGAGGCTGTGACCCCGTGGGAAGCCCGCGCTGGAGCAGGCTCCTGGCAGGACCCGTGGAGAGAGGAGCCCACGCTGGAGCAGGTTTTCTGGCAGGACTTGTGACCCCGTGGGGGACCCACGCTGGAGCAGTGTGCTCCTGAAGGACTGCACGCCGTGGAAGGGACCCATGCTGGAGCAGTTCGTGAAGAACTGCAGCCCGTGGGAAGGACTCACGTTGAAGTACGTGGAGAACTGTCTCCCGTGGGAGGGACCCCACACTGGAGCAGGGGAAGAGTGTGATGAGTCCTCCCCCTGAGGAGGAAGGAGCAGCAGAGACAACGTGTGATGAACTGACCGTAACCCCCATTCCCTGTCCCCTTGTGCCACTTGTGGGGAGGAGGTAGAGAATTCAGGAGTAAAGTTGAGCCTGGGAAGAAGGGAGGGGTGGGGGGAAGATGTTTTAAAATTTGGTTTTATTTCTCATTACCCTGCTCTGGTTTGATTGGTAATAAATTGAGTTAATCTTCCCCGAGTTGAGTCTGTTTTGCCCGTGATGGTAATTGGTGAGTGATCCTCTCCCTGTCCTTATCTCAACCCACGAGCCTTTTGTTATATTTTCTCCCCCCTGTCCAGCTGAGGAGGGGGAGTGATAGAGCAGCTTTGGTGGGCACCTGGCACCCAGCCAGGGTCAACCCACCACAGTAGTTAATACAGTCAGTGAACAAGTTGAAAACTGTTTCAATTTTCCTTACTGCTAAACTCTTAAGAATGCTGAAACATTTGAGTTGATTACTACAAGTTCATCATAGTTAATTTTTCATAGCTTTGACTGGAGATTGTGCTGATTTTAAAGGTCCCAGGGCTATTTTAAAGTTCTCAAACAGAAGTTTGCGTAAATAATGGTCAAAGTTCTAATCTTAAAATTAGCAGGAACCGAACTTCAAGTTTAAAAAAGTAAAACCAGGTTTTAATAGGTGTAATGAGCCAGACTCTTGGTCTTTCCTAGAAGTACAGAAACCCCAACAGAACAATATTAGTTTATTCCGAGCTTTTACTTGTATTTTATCTCGGTAGCCTCATCTTTCCTGATCTTGGAAAATAATTTTTAAAAGAAAGTACTGTAAATTTAAAAAAAAAAAACAAAAACTTAACAGTGAACAAGGCATTGAAAGGCCTAAATAACTCAAAGTAGAAGCAAAGCAACTAGAAAGTAAGTTTCCACACTAGTTCTTGGTCTTCAGTTCCAGAACAAAAATCCCAAAACAACTAAAAAAAAAAAAATTCAAAACCAATTTTATCTTTTAAGAAACAGGGCAAACTGAAGCATAGACAGTTTTCCACATGCAGCTTACCTGAAGATACAGTAGTCTTAAAAAAAATCAGTTTTTATTTTTTCAACAATCCATGCAGATACAGGTATTTAAAACATTTCAACCTGTGTGGGCGATTACACCAAAACCTCTATTTTACTTGGGACACTGATGTCACTTGAGTGTCTGCTGCACAGACATAAGAATATTTAAATATAGTTTACATTAATAGTTTTTTGTTATTCAATTCTAAATATACAAGTTATCTGGTAATAAGCAATGATTTACTTCCTTTTCTTTGGGTTCCTTTATGTGTATTTCCTAAAGAGAAAAAAGTAAAAGAAGAGTTCCCTTTGAAAGTCAACATTTATATTCCCATAACAAAATCATAAATATTTTAAAGACAGTTTTCATACATATGCACTAGGGACAGCTAGAATGCAAGCAATGAACACTGTTGAAGAATCTACGCTGCCACGCTCATTTTCCAAGAAAGGATATTAAAATACATTAAATTCTACTAATGTCACATTTTGTATTTGTTCTTTTAAGAGAGAAGGCAAAGATCTTTATGAAGAAAAGTTGTTAACTCACCGTGAGTCAGTGAAAGTTGTGTAGGAACCCAGAAGTTTAGCTAATATCTCCACTCTGTTTCAACTTTATTTTTCTAATGGATTTCAGTTTGAGGAATAACAGAGATCTTAGGACTAACTTAAGAGCCTGCTGACACTAAAATGCATGCTCCCCAACACCCCTTTAATCAGTCATAAAGTTCATACTCACCCACCCCTTTTATCCCCAGGTTTGTCTGACTACATGGTGAGGTAATTTGGTTCATAAGATCAGCTGGAAAGTCTGTACTTGTGCTACATTTGGTTTTGCTGTTACTGCCTATTGTTAGCAGAACTGGCTCATCAACACGTCAGATGAGCACAGAAACAAAAGAAAGGGAAGCAGCAGAAGCAAGTCTCTCCCTTTCAACAAACTGCTAAATCCACTCAGACCTCAGGAAACTTCACCCTCTGACCATTTGTTGAAGTTAAGCATGCAAGCACTTTCCATATATGACCACTGAAAGCCACACACACCTCTAGATAGATACTGCTTCATCTGTAGCTTCCCCATTCTGAATGCCCCAAGCAGCATCTTTGCACTTCTTACTCAAGATACACAGGAAACCCTACTACCAGCAATAGCTAAAAGCAGATACCCATAGGACACCACGCAAATGAGGAAAGTTAATTTTTAATTGCCTCAGAACTGATAGAAACAAAGGCCCCCAACTTTGCTGAAGGTTTTAGAAACTTCTTACTCAGGGATGCTTCCCACCTGTGCACTTACCTTGTGCTACATTCATTTTTCCAGGTTATCAGAGTAAACAGTGGTAAGGCAACACAGCAACACCCCATAGTTATCAATTATAACAGTACAGAGTACCAAATCATACCAAAACTGCAGGCTGACAACATGTCACACCATACTAATTCATAATGCATCATTCTTCTCATTAGTTCAAACCAACTTCAGTTGATAGCACTATGACAACCCTGAAGTGCCAGGGAAAGGAGACATCACACTCCTTGCAGATTCTCTGCTTCAATAGTGGGGAGACAACACAATCAAGAAACTGTTCTTAAGGAAAGCCTCACCTCCTTTTCTTGGTTTTTACCCCAGTATAGGGAACAACTGCACAGTTTGCAATACCCAGGGACTACATTCAGCTCTCCCCAAAAAATATATTTAAAGGGGCTAAAATATATTCCCCAAGTCTGTCTGGGGAGACATGTCTTTCCCAAGTGCTGAAGCATAAAAGAGCCACTACGTGTGAGGCAACATCAGGTTTAAGGCAGTAAGGTCAAGTAGCAGTTATGCTATATTAACAGGGTCCTAACAGTTAGGGCAAGAGAGGGATCCCAAATGATTCCTGTTCTTTGTCCTAGTGACGTGCGGAAACAGACTCCACAATCAGTGAGATTGTAAAGTAGGTATGTTCATTCAGCGCTGGGCAGCACGGGGGGTAGTCCCACCAAAGTCGTGCGCATCTAAGGCGGCAACTTACTTCAAATTTAAACAGTCAAGTGTTACGTATACATAAGATTTTCTAATACGCCTATACATAGGCATGACCTATCCCCGCTTCATATTAAAATTAGTTCCAAGAAGTCATTTCCCTAGGTCCCTCCTAACTGAGTCTGCGCAATGCCTCCTTGTGGTGGTCGTAAAGATGAAGGCTGTATGTCTTCCTCGTGATGAACTCTTTACCTCTTGCTCCTGCGCAGGCTCAGTCGCCCTTTGGCTTTTGTTCAAATCGCGTGGCCAATCTTGGCTGGTTCTTGGGGTCGACTCCTGCTTCTCATCAGGAACTATCCCTTGCTTCAGTTGGTTACAACAACATATACATTAATCATTGTCCCTCATCCCTTTGAACTATGTCTATTGCCATTAAAACTCTCTTACAAGTTAGATAATCATTAAACAGCTCCTACCCAAATCCATTCTTTACCATAATCATTAAAACCCTTACCTATATCTAAAATAAGTAACCATGCTGATATATTTCTCCTAAAATTTCTAGCCCCCCATCTCACTAGTGATACAAAATCGTAACTCAATACTCAATAACAACAGAGATTCGTTATTATTAAGCAGGCATTCTTTATTGCAGTGCTGGGCAGTGCTGGGGATATCTCTGCCACAAGTGCTCCTCCTAATGCACAAGATGTAGAATCACAAGAGGTTCTTATACAAACACATCCCTTACCAATATATACAAGTATTGTTTCTGGAGTTTCGTCAGGATATATTTCAAAATGACAAACGTTTTGTTCTGTATCAAGGCAAATGTCTTGGGCCTCAATGGTATTGCTTTCACAGACGAACCCTTGTTGTTTTCGCACAGTACATGCATCAATATCCACAGTTTGCCATTTGCTTCCGTTTTGCTTGGCCCATACGCTATGCTCTATAGGATAGAGTATAGTTCCAAGTTGACTCACTCCCAGTGCAATGATTGGGTGTATAGTGTATATCAAAGCGCTGCATATTGTCAGTGTAGAAGATTTTAGAAAATTTAGGACTATAAGACTGTTAGAAATTAATATAGAATGGGTTAAGGTTATTAATGGCAACAGAGCTGCTCAACAGGCCATGAACAGCGTTCTCAGCCTGGCCCCTGTATAGCCCCAATCCAGGACTGGATTAAAACCCAGTCAAGCTAATCAGTAGAGACAGATCAAACAAAAGATGAAAAATCAGCAAGATACAGGTGCATAGCTGGGGAGTGATTAAAATATGTAGAACTTACAAAGATAAATGTGAAATAGTTAATGGAACAACCAGAGAGGTTTTCTCAGAATTGTGTAGGTATGAGACTTCAAAGTAAAGGGGGTGAGAAGATGACTGACCCAAGACGGACTTCGAAACCCACAGGATGATGACCGGATGGAACAAAAGAAGAATTGATGAGATAAGATGATGATGAATGATAACGACATGGGAACCGAGATCAACTGGAAAATTACAAAGACTTTGGACTGGGATAATGGGTGGTTGTCCTGGGTTCAGCTGGGATAGAGTTAATTTTTACAGGAACCTGGGAGGTGGGGGGGCATAGCTGGGGCAGCTGACCTGAACTAGCCAAGGAGCTATTCCATACCATGTGACATCATGCTCAGTATATAAATGAGGAGCGGGCCGGGGGGAGCTCTCTCGACTTTCGGTGGGGGAAGTGGCGGAGCGCCGGGTTCCGGGTGGTGAGCAGTTGCACTGTGCATCACTCTTTTTGTATATTCTTTCATTAGTACCGTTGTTGTTGTTGTAACTTTTTTTTTTTTTTTTTTGTGTTGTCCCAGTAAACTGCCCTTATCTCAACCCTCGAGGTTCCAGGTTTTTTTTTTCTTTTCTCTCCTCCGTCTCCTCCCTATCCCACCGGAGGGGGGCGGGAGGAGTGAGCGAGCGGCTGCGTGGTCCTTTGTTACCGGCTGGGCTGAAACCACGACAGTGGTAAAAAGGTATATAAGACTGAGAAATTTTTGGAAGGTTGCCATTCACTGCGGTGGTGGCCCAACTCTGAGTTGTTAATAAAGCAAACCTAGAGAAACCCATGACTGAGAATTCTTTAACAGTCAGCACAAAAGCTGTGGCTTTATCATCAGTGGGGGTCGTAAGTGAAATTGGCTAGATACCACCAGGATTGAAATTTTCTTTCGAATTCAGTCGCATTATCCCAAATTACTTTCTGAATTTCAGTAGGTAAGGTGTCTTCCTCACCCTCTCGTATAATTGCAGCTATCATTGATTGTATCCACAGCTGAGCTTGGATACAGTTAAAGGCTAGAGAGACATTACTTTGGATTGTGCCAAGTGCATCTGCAATCAGCTGGTGGTCCTTCTCATTTACCTCTCCCCACTGAGGCAATATATCTGATAATAGCCATTGGCTAGTTCCCAGAGCTAAAAGGGAGGATTGTAAAGGGGGTTTCACTCCACTTAGGTCACTGGTCACTGTGGCCATTTTATTGGCAAGTATCTTAGCATCTATGCTATTTAAGACTCCCAGTCTCATTCCAATGACACCAGTCACGCCTCTCCTTGATCATTTTGGAGAGGTGAGGGTTCAACCACGTAACCATGCTAACCATCCTGTGTAGGAAGTACCCAGGAAAGGTGAGCATGTAGGTCTAATTGCAGAAATGTTAGTCTGCATAGCTAACTGCACCCATTTGAGGGAATATGATGGATTAAGCAGCACTTGTTGTTATCCTGTATTTTTAATTATGTAAGGGACGATGTTGAAGATATAAGGAGTCAGACCGTTAGGAGGTCGTGTTGATACCGACTCAGGAAATTGGGAGGGCACAGTCACCATTATTGTCGAGGTGGGTGTGGTGCAGGGTTCAATGATGCCTATGTTAAATTTGAATGTTAGTCCTGTTTTATGCTTGGCCCAAAGGCAGACTACAAATACGGATTCTGCCAAAGTGAAATTGTGCCAACAATCCAATTCCTCCGGGGTATATGGTTTTTTAGTTCCACCTCTTGGCCATGACATGATGTTATGTACCGAAATCTGAGTTGCCTTTTCATGTACAGACCCATTTACCACTCGACATCCTATCTTAATATCCTCTCCTACCCTTCCCCTAAGTAGGGGTGTAAAGGGAACCAGGCCTTAAGCCTCATTGGTTCTAAGACTATTCATATCAGACATATAACTAATGATTAGAGATTGTTTTAGATGTGATTAATAGAATGCAGGTGCTTATAAAACAATATGCATAAGCTGCTTATTTGACCCTTGTGTAGCCCTCACCATGGCTGGCTTAAAACCCAGTCAAGCTGAATCAACAGAAAAAGGATCATACATCTTAGACCTAAGACATAAGAATAGATAAGAGTAAGTGATTAACTTTAGAGTAAGATGAATTAATAAAACAACCTGAGTGATTCTCAGAAATTCAAAGGTGATCTCTGATGTGTAAGAAGATAAGTGACTGTGGCGACCGGAGACCTTCTGCCTACGAACACTAACTTCAGAAGAACCGGGACGAGACAATAAGAATCAGTTGAAACAGGAAAATGTGTTGGACTTTTGAAACCACTGGAGAATAGAGAACCGAGAGTTTGTGGAAAAACACCAAGAACACCAGGAACTTCTTTTGACAAAACATCAATTGCATATTGTTTTGTAAAATTGTATATATAGAAGGCATTTTTGAGTTATCTTTCACCATTCACTGCGGTGCTGGCCCAACTCTGAGTTGTTAATAAAGCAAACCTAGAGAAACCCATGACTGAAAATTCTTTAACAAGGGGAATCTTGCCAGAGATGTTATTCTGTTCCCAACCCCATTTGTTCTCTAAGTACATCTCAGTTCCATGCATAACCACAGTGGATAATTTTAAATTTGTCTGACTAGAGTGTATTCCCATGCTCCCTGTATATGCGATGCGAGCATGAGACCATGGCCATTCAGGGTACACCATGCCCCAGAGTCCCAAGAACATAAGCAGTCCTAACAGGTTCATTTTCTAGTTATTCTTACAGTCAATGGTCCTGTTTTTTCCACCGTCCAAGGTTCTGGAGCCGCCTTGATTCTTGAGTAGTGGATCCAGGCCACTTGCTTTTCAACCTTTACAGCTGTGTAGGTTGTCAGTAGCACCTGGAAGGGTCCTATCCACCATTTCTCTTCTAACGGGGCTCCTGAAACATTTTTAATGTAGATCCAATCTCCTGGCTGGAAGGGATGTACCAGACCATCCAAACCTGTAGAATGGCTAGATATCACAAGCTTATTAATTTGTTGTGAAGTTGTTCCTAATGATTGTAAATACTGATTAATCCCTCCTTCTCCTACTTGCTGTAATGTTTCACCTTTATATCGTGTTTGAAATGGTCTGCCATACATTATCTCATATGGGCTTACTTTTTCCTTTGTTCTGGGCTTGGTCCTAACTCTTGGCAATGCTAACGGTAATGCCTGATCCCACCTTAAAAATGTTTCCTGGCAAATTTTGCTCAACTGTAGTTTAATAAGGCGATTCATTTTCTCTACCTGGCCACTTGCCTGTGGTTGGTATGGGGTGTGTAATTTCCAGTTAATACCCAAAAATTTACTCATTTGTTGAACTACGCTGGAGATAAAATGTGGACCTCGATCTGATGATATTATATCCGGAGTTCCAAATCTTGGGATTATTTCATTCAGTAATACCTTGGTTACTTTGCGAGCTTTATTTGTTCTACAAAGAAATGCTTCAGGCCAACCTGAAAAAGGTATCAGTTAACACTAAAAGGTATCGGTACCCCCCTTTTCTAGGGAGCTCTGGAGAGAAAAAAAAAAAAAAAAAAAATCATCTATCTGCCACATTTGTCCTGGCATATTCCCTTTCTCTATGCTTCCAAATGTTATTTTATTCTCAGTTTTCAGGCTATTTTTCAAGCATATTTCACATCTTTGTTACTGATTTTATCGTCTGCATCAAATTCCTAGCAACTATTTGCCTGGACAAGAATGCATATAATGCTCCAGTTCCCCAATGTGTTTTATTATGTTCTATCCTTACCAAATGCTATAATGCACTAAACGGCACCACTATTCTTTTGTCGGTTAAAATTGCCCATCCCTTGATGTCAACTTTCGCCTTTAATTCCTCTATTAATCTCAAATCCTTTTCATCGTATTTTGCCTGTTCAGGTAGTGGCAATTTCCTTTCTGGGATTAGACTCAAGGTCATACCTGTCTCAGCTGCCCTTCTCGCTTCCTGATCTGCGAGTCGATTACCTTGTTCTTAGGCAGAATTACCTCGCTGATGTCCTCGGCAGTGCATAACTGCGACCGCCAAAGGTAACTGTACTGCGTCCAAGAGTTTCAATATCACCTCTGCATGTTTGATGTTTTTCCCTTGTGCAGTTAAAAGTCCTCTTTCTTTCCAAATTGCTCCATGGGCATGGACCACCCCGAAGGCATACTTAGAGTCTGTCCATACGTTCACCTTTTTCCCAATTCCAATGCTCTGGTCAGGGCTATGATTTTGGCTTGCTGCGCCAAGGTATCTTTGGGAAGCTGCTTAGCTTCAATTTTCTCTTTCTGTCGTGACTGCATACCTAGCCAGTTTCTTTCCATTCTTCACAAAACTGCTTCCGTCTGTGTATAAGTTCTTATCTGCCTCTTCAAGAGGTTCTTCCTTTAAGTCTATTTGACTGGCATACACTGTCTCAATGGTTTGTATACAGTCATGAGTTGTTGGTTCAAAGTCCTGTTTCTCACTCAAAAAGGATGCAGGGTTAGTAATACTTGTTGTCACTATATCAACATCATCCTGCTCTGTAAGGGTAGCCTGATATTTCAAGAACCACGAGGGTGACAACCAATGCTGTCCCTTTTGTTCCAAGACCGTTGCTACAGCATGTGTTGTAAAAACAATTAATCTCTGTCCTAAGGTAAATTTCCGTGCTTCCTGTATAAGAAGTACTGTAGCAGCAACAGCTCAGATGCATCCCGGCCACCCTTTGCTTACTTCATCTAATTGCTTAGAGAAGTAGGCCACTGCCCTCTTGTGGGGTCCTAACTTCTGAGCCAAAACCCCCAATGCCACTCCTTGTCGTTCATAACAGTAGAGCCAAAAGGGAAGAGCCAAAAGGGTTTTGTCAAATCAGGCAGTCCTAGAGCAGGTGCTCTCATTAGTTCCAATTTCAGCTCTTTAAATGCATTTTGGGCCTTACCTGTCCATTTCAAATATTTATCATTCTCTTTTATGAGCTGGTACAATGGTTTTACTAATAGTCCATAATTCAGTATCCATAATTGACACCACCCTGCCACTCCCAAAAAGGTTCGTAATCCTTTTACCGTCCTAGGTTCCGGTGTCTGGCATATAGCCTCTTTCCTTTCATTGCCCAGTCATCGTTGTCCTTGTGATACTTTAAATTCCAGATACGCCACTTCTTTCTTCAAAATCTGGGCTTTCTGCAACGAGACTCGATACCCGTTGGTCCCCAGAAAATTCAGTAAACTCACAGTCCAATTTTTACATACCTCTTGGTCTTCAGTCACAATCAGGATATCATCTACATATTGTAACAGAATCCCTTTTCCTTCTGGTCTCATCCACTTTTCCAAGTCCTTTGCTAATTGATTTCCAAATATCGTGGGGTTGTTCTTGAATCCTTGCGGCAACACAGTCCATGTTAATTGAATTTTTCTCCCTGTATCGGGGTTTTCCCATTCAAAAGCAAATAATTTCTGACTCTCAGGTGTGAGGGGAAGGCAGAAAAAGGCATCTTTAAGGTCTAATACAGTAAACCATTCAAGATTTTCTCCCAAGTTGGTTAACAAAGTATAGGGATTTGCCACTACCGGATGCAGGTCCTCTACTACTTGGTTTATTGCTCTTAGATCTTGAACTAACCTATAGGTTTTACCATCCGGCTTCTTTATCGGCAATATAGGGGTGTTGTATTCAGATGAGCATTCTATTAATAATCCATAATTAATGAAATTCTCAATTATGCTTTTAATCCCTTTTCTGTTTTCTAATTTCAATGGATATTGTTTAACTCTCACTGGAGCTGTCCCTTCTTTTGGTTTTATTATTATAGGTTCGGCATTTTTAGCTTTGCCTGGTATTCCTGAAGCCCATACCCATGGTATTACCTGATTTACTATTTCTTCCATTATTTCCCCTTTTGGTACCTCAGGTACAGTTAATGCTAGACTCAGAATTTTTACATGCTTTTCTTCTGGTACCCTAAATTCAATATTCCCATTGTCAAATTTAATTTCTGCATTTAACTGTTCCAATAAATCCCTACCTAATAATGGTCTCGGAGCATCCAGTAGGTAGAGAAATTGGTGGATACCCATACTTTTCCCAATTTTAGAAGTCAAGGGTTTCAAGAAGTGAGCAGTTTCTGATTGTCCTGTAGCTCCCACTACATCAATTGTTTGACCACTAATAGGATATAGTGCTTGATTTAGAACTGAGATTGCAGCTCCAGTATCAATCAGAAATTCCAAAGTTGGCCCTTCCTTCCCCAGCTGAACTTCTACCAAGGGTTCTGCTGGGGGAGAATCCCTTGGTCCCCGTCATTGATCCTCCACATTTGCAATTGTAAGTGGGGCACCAGCACCCTTCCTTAACTTAGGGCAATCTTGTTTCCAATGCCCATGTTCCTGACAATAAGCACACTGATCTTCTGCTAGGGCTACATTTCTAGGAGGTGGTGGGTTCCTTATTCCATTTCTACCTCCCGGTCTCCCAACTGAACGCCTTTGTTCTGTGTTTTTCATATTGCCGGGATTCCCATTAGCCTGTAATGCGGCTACCGTAGCAGAGACAATTGTTCTTCCCATTGATCGTTCCCTCTGGGAATCACGATTTTGATATACCTGCCAGGCTACCTCCAACATCTTTTCCGTATCTCTGGCCTCTGGCCCCTGTAGTTTCTGTAGCTTTCGCCTAATATCGTCAGCTGATTGCCCCAGGAACAGATAAATCAATTGACCTCTCCCTTCATTAGATTCAGGATCCATAGTGGTATGCTTTTGCATATTTTCCTTTAATCGATTCAAGAAGTCTGTAGGGGACTCCTTCCTATTCTGCTTAATTTCATACAATTTAGACCAATTCACAGATTTGGGGATGGCATTCCTGATTCCATACAGTATCCATTTTCAATACTGTTCCAACATAGCTCTGGGTCCATCCTCATTTGGATTCCACCTAGGATCCGTCAAGGGAACATGGTGATCTACCCATCCCTGGAGAGTTCCAGCAGTTATTAGGGCTTCTACCCGAGATCTTGCCGATTTCAAAATCAGTTGTTTTTCAGAGTTGTTAAACACTACCTCTAACACATTGCATCTACATCCCCCCAGTCTGGATCTTGTGTCTTAACCATTATCTCAAAAGCCTTTGCAACCTTTTCAGGATCATCCCTATAACTTCCCGCACTTGTTCTCCAATTCTCAAGATCAGCCACGGTGAAGGGGACCTTTATCTTGACTGGTCCTTGATTTCCCATAGCCCGTCTTAAAGGGGCCTGGATTACTGGTCCAGCCCGCGTCCTAGTCCGTCCTGCAACAGGGCTAATCCCTTCTGCCCCTTCTCCCCCACTTGTGCCTTCAGCAACGTTCTCATTCTCTCTCGCATCTCCAATCCTATCTCTAGGGGGTATTAAGTCCTCCGTCGATTCCTCTCTGTTTTCTAATTTGAGACACCATTGTCCTATACTGCACGCCAAACAGCATCTTTTCATTCTCTGATCTTTTTTCTGATCCTTTTCTAATGCTAATACCAATGGATCTGACGGGGTCAGATTGATCCCGCAGTCCTTTTGCCATTCAGGATGGTTTTGAAGAGTGAAAAACATATCTGCATACATTACTTCATCCCATTTTCCTCCTCGCCTCAAAAATAACATTAATTGTAAAAGAGTATTCTAATTCAAAGTTCCATTCAAAGGCCACTTTTCACCATCATCCAGCTTATAGAGTGGCCACCACTGGTTACAGTATTTTATCAAAGTTCTCTTATTTACATTACCTCCCAGAGTTCCTCCAAAATCTTTCCAATGCTGTAATACACACCCAAGGGGGCTCTTTTTCAAAATGCCTCCTGGTTGATTTCCCACTTTAACAAATACAAGGGCACTTAAATACCAAACAAATTACAATAACAACAATTATCACAATTCCCAAAACAATAGCCAGAACAGTGAATTCAATCATTCAAAATCAAAAGCAATTGCTTAAAACCCAAAGCACACAAGTACACTAATACATGTACTATTCAGAACCAAACCAACAAATGCTACCAGAGGAACTCTCTGTGGCAGTACATCCCACCCCCCCCATCCTGCCAGCAGGAAACGAAACTTCTCCAGGAAGGGAGAAGGGGAAGGAAACCCTGGAGGCTGCAGGTTGAAATTTGAACTGGCCAATCGAGATGCGCCAGGTACACCGAGGTGACCCTCCTAGCCAATAGAATTAAATGACCACAGGTCAGATTCGACAGGGGTATAAACGGGGTCCCGCCGGAGGACACGTTGGCTGTCCTCCTCGGAGCAGCGGGTCTGCAGTTGGGGACTCCCCCTCGGGCTGGGGCACCGCCCGAGGTAACTCCTCGAGGGAGAGAGCCCTCAGCTTTTAGGTGAGTGATACGTGCGTTTTGAGCCATCACTTTAAATCTTGGGAATTCTTAAGTCGGCCGTGTAGTATTAATTCTCTTTACATCATTGAGCCTGTGGTTTTATAAAATGTTACCGGACTTCTAACTAACTTTTGCTGAAGAATAAATCTGAGTTTTAACACCTGTTGGATTTGGTTAGTCGTGCATCCGTAACATTTTGGCGTAGTCGGCAGGATGGTGTTAATAGAGGAATTATTACGGAGGCACGGCTGCAGTCCTTCTCCCCCAGGTCTGGACTGGGCGAAGGAGAAGTGGTCCGACCCGGCAGCGGTCGTGGAGAGAGTAGAACTATGCCGCGGAACTTGTCGAGATGGCAAAGGCAGTGTGTGTGCCCTCCTGGGCGCCTGCTTGATTCAAGCACAGAACCAGAAGAGTGATTCTGCTAAAAGGCAAGGGGAAATAGATTGTCTGAAAGTGGACTTGGAGGAAAGGGACGTGCGGCCCCTTATTGAAACAGAAGGGCACGCGGGTCCGCACGGTGGGAGCCCCCGGAGCGCTGTTTGTACGGCCCCTTGGTTGGGACCCGAACTCGGCGAGTTGCAAGCTAAGTTTTCGCGCAAGCCGGGCGAAACCGAACCTGAGTATTTGTGGAGAGTTTCTCTAACGGGGGAGGATTGGATACTGTTGAATGATGATGAAGCGAGAGGTTACTGGAGACCGGGAGTGTTTCTGAGTGCTGGACCGGCAAGTGATCAGTCGATAACGTCCCGAGTAGCTTACTGGGCTGGGGGTGTGGACCCCAAGGAGAGAGGAGAATCTGTTACTATCGGGGAAAAGGGACTGTCGGAGTTAACGGAGGGCAGCAGGAAGGTCCGCCCAGCCGGTTGTAAACCCCGCCCCGAGCGGTCTCGAACTCGGGGGCCGTCGGGTCGGAACTACGATCCCGGAAGGGACGCTCTCTGGCGGAAGGCACCGGCACTGGGGGCAGCCCGAGCCGTGCTGCACGGGCAGTCCGCCGGCGGCATCCGGGGGTGGGATTGCTGGAGGGGAAAGCTAGAGACCAAAGGGAAGCGCCAGCAACCCCGCCCCCTCGGGAAGAGAAACGGGACCCTTTCGCGGCGCTGCGAGAGGAACTGGAAGGGCTAAAAACTAGGAGCTGCGGTTTGGGGTTCAGGCCGCCCAGTCCGCATGGTGAATACCTGCCAATGGTCTGCTGATAAGGAGCCTTATATACACATTCCTGTGGGTCCAAGACGGATAAGTTTGGAATTCTTAATCGATACAGGAGCCCAAATTAGTGTTTTAAATGAGCAACAAGCTAGTGAGCTGGGTATTAGGCCATCAAGAAAGGCTATAAACATTAGAGGAGTAACAGGGGTGACAGAAAAATGCCCCATAGCTCGAACCCAACTTTGGCTACCGGGGAAAAAAGAATGACAGCTGTGGAGGTGGCTTTAAGCCCCTATGAGGGAAATATACTGGGATTTGATGTGCTGGCAGGCAGACAATGGTATCTACCCAATGGTAGGGTGTGGAGCATTGGGGGCAGGGAGGCAGAGGCTATTCATGTGAGAACATTGCAGGTTGCTCCTGCACTACCGCAATCTAAGGTAACCCGTGTCCCTCAATATCCACTTCCGGCCGTGGCCAAACGGGGCATTTCGGAAGTAATTAATGATCTGGAGAAAAGAGAGATCATCAGTTGCACACATTCTCCTTATAATTCTCCTGTTTGGCCAGTCCGTAAATCAGATGGAAGGTGGCGACTAACAATTGATTATAGAAGATTGAATAGTAATACCCCACCATTAATTTCTGCTGTCCCAAGTATCACCTCAGTGATAACAGCAATACAGGCTGCAGCCCACCCATGGATGGCTGCTTTAGATGTCAAAGATATGGTTTTTTTATGGTTCCCCTAAGGGAAGAGGACAAACCCCAGTTTGCCTTCACTTGGGAAGGGACCCAATACACCTTTAATCGACTTCCCCAGGGATACAAGCACTCCCCTACTATCACTCACAATGCTTTAGCCAAGCTCCTTGATGCTGTGGAGGTACCACCAGGTGTCCACATATATCAATATATAGATGATATCCTAGTTGGTGGGGACAACAAGGAACAGGTAGGACAAGTGGCTGAGGCCATCTGGAATCTGTTACTCAAGAATGGGCTATTGGAGAAAACATATACCAGGGTTTTTGGTGATTGGCCACCCTCTTTATGACTTGCTCCGAAAAAACAGAAATGGGATTGGACTTGGCAACATACATTAGCCCTTAACACTCTGAAAGATGAGCTTAAGGCTTATCAGAGACTAGGTCCATTGCACCCATGAGATCCTTTAAGGGTGGAATGGGGATTTGCTGAACATGCCTCATACTGTGGTGTGTTTCAAAAGGGGCCACAGGGACCAGCTAGACCATTATTATTCTCCTCCACTGCATTCAAAGAAACGGAGCGACGATATTCAGATTGGGAAAAGGGGGTCCTCTCCCTCACTAGAGCAGTTAAAGAGGCTGAAAAGCTGCGTACCTCACAGGATGTTATAGTACAGGGTCCTTTCCCTCTCTTAAATTCAATCCTCAATGGGTCACCTCCTCCGGAGGGAGTAGCCCAAAAGGCCACAGTTAGGAAATGGTATGCATACCTAGAAGGGATAAGCCAATTGCTCCCACTAAAGGAGGGTCTGACTAAAGCTTTCAAACTACAGCAACCTGTAAACCCTGACCCAGCCTTGCTGGGTCAACCATATAAACCTTCTCCGATTGAGGAGGCACCCGAATTCATGGCAGGCTCAGATGTGCAGGGAGTGTGGTTCACAGATGCATCTGCCTGTCGAGTGGGATCAGAGTGGCAATATAAAGCAGTGGCGTTGGAGATTGGTACTGGAAAGACAGTCGAAGAAGAGGGTAAAGGTAGTGCACAAGTAGGAGAACTACGGGCTTTATTACTGGCCGTAGAGAATGGTGCTACCATCGTCTATACTGACTCTTACGCAACCTTTAAGGGTGCTACAGAGTGGATATATCAGTGGGAATCTAGTAAGTGGGAAGTAGGTCATGTGAAAGTGTGGAGGACAGAGGACTGGCAATGTCTCCTGGCAATAGGGACATCCTGACCTTTAAAGGTGGGATGGGTGAAGGGACATGCTTGGGATGGAACCCCAGCTGCGAAATGGAATCAGCAGGTGGACTACCTGGCCCAAATCAGGATGGTCACCAGTGAGAAGGAAGATTGGGATAGACTAGCAGAATGGTTGCATATCAAACAAAGCCACTTAGGGAAAGCAGATCTCTATTATGAACACCAATCTCGGGGTTGGCCAGTGTCTATGAAAACCTGTGAAGCAATTCTTACAGCTTGCCCACAATGCCGAATAAGGCTTAAAGCTAATCACCCAAACCAAGCTCCAGCCCAGCATATCAGACAAGGCAAGGCTCTTTGGAGCACGTGGCAGGTTGATTACATTGGTCTTCTGAGACCATCTCATGGGAGTGGAAAGACTCACCACATCAGTGCCCGGTGGATAATCCCGGACTTCTAACCCTGTGACCTGGTTTTAAGACGGAGGCCTAGTTTGTGCTTTTTTACAGGACCATGAAGGAACGAGTCATTCCAGTCCTTTTGCTGACAGTGATGACGGTGACAGGCGTGGATGGTGAAGATCTGGATGATAATGTCGTGGCAAAATGATGGACATCAATATATCGCGAGTCCTTGACCTCGCATGAGAGCAATGTAACAATTATAGTTGGAGGTTCAGATTGGATGGGGGAGGAGGTTATACTCATGTTGTTTATAGTTGGTCACCAAGTGCAGTAAATACTAGTTCAGTATGAAACACCAGATGTGACTATATCCTCTAACTAACCCATGGGATCACGGGGTGGAGTTGGAATGGTACTACGCTATGCCCTGAAATTCCGTGGGGGCAACTGTGTATGGTACTCGAGGAACATCAATAGAGCACCCTAGAACTGAGTTTACAGCTATCAACCTTAGCCAATGCTACATCTAACAATTCGGGGACTCTCAAACAATCGGTTATAACATATTGGTAAAATGACTATCAAAAATTGGGCTGTATTGGATTAGATGCCAAAGAAAGAGAAGGGTATATGTAAAGTTTTGAACATGTCAATGGACAACTGCTGTGTTCACTCCAAATGTGTCAATGTGGCTTCAAGACTAAATCAACGAGAGAATACGGCAAGAGACTCGGAGGCAATTGCTTCTGCACCAGGGACCAACTGGTTGGGAAAAGTTTTGATATGTTCAGATTTTCTTATATGGGGTGGGCGACCAGCCTTCTCTAATCTTTAATAATGCTTGTAGTTATGATTACTGTAATCTATATTGCAATAAGTTCTATCAAATGCTTGGTAGTGAAGCCTGTACTAACGGTTAAGTATACTCCTTTAAACTGTCCACACGCTGGATATTCCTGTGTTCGATATTCCACTTTAGTTCTAGACCAGAAGGGAACGATGACCCACAATGAGCGTCAAACTCGCCAAACTGCACCCCCTTTTAACTTTGGAGGCAAGAGGTGACTGTACCACCACTCCAAAGAAACCAGTCGAATCATGACTGTGGTCATGGGGTGGATTGTGGCAGTACATCCCGACCCCCCCCCATCCTGCCAGCAGGAAACGAAACTTCTCCAGGAAGGGAGAAGGGGAAGGAAACCCTGGAGGCTGCAGGTTGAAATTTGAACTGGCCAATCGAGATGCGCCAGGTACACCGAGGTGACCCTCCTGGCCAATAGAATTAAATGACCACAGGTCAGATTCGACAGGGGTATAAACGGGGTCCCGCCGGAGGACACGTTGGCTGTCCTCCTCGGAGCAGCGGGTCTGCAGTTGGGGACTCCCCCTCGGGCTGGGGCACCGCCCGAGGTAACTCCTCGAGGGAGAGAGCCCTCAGCTTTTAGGTGAGTGATATGCGCATTTTGAGCCATCACTTTAAATCTTGGGAATTCTTAAGTTGGCCGTGTAGTATTAATTCTCTTTACATCATTGAGCCTGTGGTTTTATAAAATGTTACTGGACTTCTAACTAACTTTTGCTGAAGAATAAATCTGAGTTTTAACACCTGTTGGATTTGGTTATTCGTGCATCCCTAACACTCTCACAAGTTGCGACTTATGTATAGCCCAAATGACTGGTCCCCAACTCTGAAAAGAATGCCTTTCTTACCAGTGGTCCGTGTCTGTCCCCGCAGTGGATCTCCAAATCGGTGAGTCCCTCCAGAAATTATTCTGGGGCCGGCCAAGGGAGTCCCCGACTCAGTGTTCCCTGCAGCCAAACAGAGACCATCCCACCTGGGTCGCCAAAACTGATACAAAATTATGGGAGCAGCTTGGAACACCTGGCATTTGTTTTCAAGAGTGACCATTAGAATTTGTTGTGCTGCATGTTTGCCAAGCCTTTGAAGAACTAGTTTCACAAGGTCAGGTTGGAGGATGGCCTGGTGTAGGCCTGGGAAGATGTGGCTGAAGACAGTCACGAGTATGTGTATGGAATGTTTTTATCTTTAACTGTTCTGAGGACTGGCAAACATCCCAGCTGGGCCAGATATGCCCTCCTGTGTTAGTAGTATTGGCTGTATGCCGTTAGTTCTTTCTAGACCTTTGTTGAAACATATATAAGTTGGATTCTTTTGTGAAATAAAGGTTATCTTGTACAGAGAGCTTGAGCGCTTAATTCAGTCACCGCAGATGGTGAGCCCGACGTGATCAAGAGAAGACGACGACGTGATCGAGAGAAGAAGCCGGCACGATTAAGAGAAGAAGAAAAGACGTGATTCCCCTCCACTGTGGAGACCACGCAATCTAACGGGGAGAGTTCTGAAGAAGTGGCCACGACTCTGAGAAAATAGGTAACAGCAACCCCTGTGGAACAGGTGAGTTGCGAGATTGGGGTAGCATGGGGCAATCAGCTTCCCAGGAGCATAAGCTCTACTTAAACGCTTTGCAGCAGATTTTACGGGCCTCTGGGTATAAAATAACAGAGGGACAAATTGCTTCACTTTTAATATGGGTAAAGGATAATTGTAACTGGTTTCCCACAAAGGGATCTTTTAATAGCAAGGTTTGGGAAAGAGTTGGGGAACATTTACAAACACGAAAAACTTTGGCATTTGGTGTATCAGAAAATTTAATTGTGACATGGAAGTTTATTTATACTGCGCTGGTGCATTTACAGCCAGCAGAGAAAATCATATCAATACAACCTGATACTGCTTTTGAGGAGACAGTCTGTAAGCAGGCCACTAATGAGCAGGATTCTGATTCTGATAATAATTCTTTTGAATCAGGCAGGGTGTACTCTGAAAAAGAGCCGGCTTTATATCCCTCATTTCCTCCACCACCGCCCGCACCAACACCGTTTAATGCACACACCCCGCCGGCAGGCAGACAGGCAGGTAGCGGGCGGGCAGCACGGGCTCTGCGGGGTTGCCGACCCTCACCACTGCATACAGGTCCCCACCGCCCTGCCGCTGCCTCCCGCCGCTTTTGCACCCCCTTCGCCACCGCCTCCCGTGGCGGCCGCGGCCGCCGCGGCTGCCGTCCCCCACCCACCCCAACCGCCCGGTACTCCCTCTCCAGGGTTTGCAGAACTTAAAACAGAACCTGGCTTTGCTGCACTGCCTGTATCTCCTTCTCCTGCTAATTCCTTTAACTCTATGCCTCTGTCGAATCCTGTGGCTCCTGCTTTACAGCGGTGCGGAGAAAAAAATGTAGTGCCTTCAGCTCCGCCTTTAACAGACTTTGATGCTAAATGTGACGATTCACTTAATGATTTGGGAAAAAATACACATAGCTTGATGCAACGCTGTCGAGAAAAAGCTCTACAGCAAGGAGATGCCATGTTTACTTTTCCTGTTATATACAAACCCCATAATCCACCACAGCATGAGGGTTTACCTTATGAAATGATAAAAGAATTACGGAAATCTATTCGTGAAAATGGGTTACACAATTCATTTACAATGGGACTAGTGGAAGCAATTGGAGGCACTTATACTATGACTCCTTGGGACTGGAAATTGCTTATGAAAACGGTGTTGACTTCTGCTCAGTATTCTGTATGGCAATTAGAATACAATGATTTGTCAGTGGAACAAATTATGGAGAACTTGTCATCAGGGAAACTTATAGATCAAAACATGTTACAAAGAACAGGCCCTTACATTACACCTCAGGCACAAGCAGCTTTGCCAAAGCAAGTCTTCAATCAAGCTACTTGTATTGCGATCATGGCTTTACGACGCATACCCAAAACTGGGAAGGTATCGCTTCGTTTGCCTCTATACGACAGGGCTCTCAGGAACCATATGTATCTTTTATTGATCGCCTTCAAGCCACGATAGCATGGCAGGTAGAAAATCTGGAAGCTGCAAAAGCATTATTATTTCAATTGGCTTATGAGAATGCAAATACAGACTGTCAGGCTGCACTGAAAACAGTTGGAGGAAGAGCTACTGACGTTGAGCAGTATATTAAGATATGTCAAAACGTAGGGACAGACACTCATAGAGCTAACATGTTAGCTGCTGCACTGTCACGACAACTAAATGTTAATCAAGTTACTGTGACATGCTTTGAGTGTGGAAAATTGGGACATATGGCTAAGCAATGTCCTAAGCGACAAAAATCCAAACGTGATAAACCTGTAAATCACTTCTGCCCTCATTGTAGTAAAGGATATCATTGGGCGAATCAACACAAATCGAAATTTGACAAAGAAGGTAATCTCTTCCAGGGAAACTACAGGAGGGGCGCGAGACCCGGTGCCCCGCAAACCAACAGGGTCTGGAATTCAGCAGAGGCACCACTAACCGATGGGACTGCTACACAAACAGGCAGCATGCAAGAACCATCTATGACCTCCAGCCCACAACTACAGGGAGTGCCGGGCTGGATTTGGCAACAGCAGCCAACCTCTCAATGAAAGAACAGAGGATTTATATTGTGGGGACTGCAATATTCAGACCTTTGCCTGATGGCATGTTAGGATTAATAATTGGACGATCTAGTGCTACGACACAGGGAATAATTGTATACCCTGGAGTTATTGATTCAGATTATCAAGGGGAAATTAAAATCATGCTAGCTTCAATGCAAATTCCATGTACAATTCCGGCGAACACAAAAATAGCCCAATTAATATTGCTTCCTTGTTGGGTACCTCAAAACATGCAAAATAATCGAGGTGACGGTAGCTTTGGTAGCACCGGGATACCTTTTGTATTGTGGTCACAGGAAATAACACAGCAACAGCTGATTTTAAAATTGCAAATTGAGGGTAGATGGTTTTCAGGATTGCTAGATACTGGAGCAGACCTTTCTATAATATCAAAACAGGACTGGCCAACTTCGTGGCCATTGCAAATAGCTCTTTCTACAATTGTTGGTATAGGAGGCACTCGACAGCCCATGCGAAGTGCCAAACTTTTGTCAGTAAAGGGGCCTGAGGAGCATGAAGCATGGATTCAGCCTTATGTACTTGACTCATCTGTAAATTTGTGGGGCAGAGATTTATTGAAACAATGGCACATTACCCTAACCACAGTCAATTCAAATTTATCCTAAGGGTCACTGATGTAAAACCCCTGCTCAAACTTACGTGGCTAACCTCTGCGCCTGTTTGGGTCGATCAGTGGCCGTTAAAAGGGGACAAATTCATACAAGCACTTTAATTCAAGAGCAGTTGCAGCAAGGACACACTGTCACTTCAACTAGTCCACGGAACACACCGATTTTTGTTATTCCAAAAAAGTCGGGAAAATGGAGATTATTGCAGGATTTGCGAGCGATAAATGCAGTGTTACAACCTATGGGGATTATCCAGCTGAGAACGCCAAATCCTGCAATGATCCCTAAAGAGTGGGAATTACAAGTCATTGATTTAAAAGACTGCTTCTTCACGATTCCTTTACATCCTGATGATTGTGCACATTTTGCCTTTTCAGTGCCTAGTGTAAATAACGCTGAGCCTATGCAGCATTATCAGTGGACAGTGCTACCTCAGGGCATGATGAATAGTCCTACTATATGTCAGATAGTAGTTGCTGCGGCTATTCAGCCGAGCCGAGACGCGTTTCCAAATGCTATAATATGTCATTATATGGATGATATTTTAATTGCAACAGAAACAACACAGTATTTGGAAAGTGTTGTGCAACATCTTGTAAATTCTTTGCACACCTTTGGACTTCAAATTGCTACAGAAAAAATTCAAAAGATGCCGCCCTGGAAATATTTAGGGTGGGTTCTTACAGAAAGAACAGTACAGCCTCAATCATTAAAGTTTCAGACAGATATACGAACTCTGAACGATGCTCAAAAATTATTAGGAACAATAAACTGGGTACGACCCATGTTAGGTATAACCACGGAGGAATTAAGTAATCTCTAACATTCTGAGAGGTGATCCTGATTTAACATCACCACGGATTTTAACTCCAGCTGCCAAGGAAGAGTTAAATTCAGTTTCACAAAAGATATCTACATTACAAGCCTATAGAAGGGACTTAACTTTACCTGTTGATGTGTATGTCATACAAGGTCCAAAACAACCTTTTGCTATTATAGGGCAACGTGATAATGTTGCTCAGAAAATTTTATATTTGGAATGGGTGTTTCTCTCTAACACTTTAAAGAAAACTATTACACAGCCTTTAGAAATGATTGTGACTGTGGTACAAAAAGCACGGTCACGTACTCAGTGTCTCATTGGTTTTGATCCCGACACCTTGTATCTTCCTTTTTCAAAACAAGATTTTGATTACCTTTTTGTTCAATCACAATCACTGCAAATCGCATTGGCCGACTTCACGAACAAAATTTCTTTCTCACTGCCTAAATGTAAGTTACTGCAAAACCTTCTGTAGTGGGTTGACCCTGGCTGGATGCCAGGTGCCCACCAAAGCCGCTCTATCACTCCCCCTTCTTAACTGGACAGGGGGAAGAAAATATAACCAAAGGCTCGTGGGTCAAGATAAGGACAGTTTAATAAACTGAAAGCCAAGGTCGCGCGCGAAAGCAAAGGAAAACAAATGATATTATTCTCTACTTCCCATCAGCAGGCGATGTCTAGCCACTTCCTGGGAAGCAGGGCTTCAGTACGCGTAGTGGTTGCTCCTGAAGACAAAAAATGCCCCCCTTCCGTCTCCCTTTACTTAGCTTTTATATCTGAGCTGACGTCATATGGTATGGAATATCTGTTTGGTTAGTTTAGGTCAGCTGTCCTGGTTATGTCCCCTCCCAAGATCTCGCCCTGCCCCAGCCTGCCGTTGAGGGGGGGGGGCAAAAATGTTGGAGAGACAGCCTTGATGCTGTGCCAGCACTGCTCAGCAGTAGCCAAAACACTGGTGTGTTATCAACACCTTTCTAGCTACTGATGCAGAGCACAGTGCTATGAGGGCTGCTATGGGGAGTATTAACTCCATCTCAGCCAGACCCAATACACCTTCATACATTAAACATCAAACCACAGACGATAGTATCAGATACTCCTATTGTTAATGCTTGTACAGTTTTTGTAGATGGCTCTGGAAAAACGGGAAGAGGTGTAGTTGCCTGGCTAGATAATGGAGTATGGCAGACGTCTGTTGTTTTGTTACAAGGTTCCACGCAGCGTGTGGAATTACAGGCTGTTTTACACGCTTTAGCTTTATTTCCATCGGAACCACTCAATATTGTTTCTGATTCAGAATATGTCGTCCGTGTTGTACAGCGATTACCAGGATCTTACTTAAAGGAGATAAATGATGAAGACTTATTCAACAAATTTTTGGAATTGCAAACTCTTTTAAATAAAAGAGCTTACCCTTTGTTTATTTGTCACATATAGGTCGCACACTGTGCTGCCGGGACCTTTGACTAAAGGCAATGCCGTGGCTGACTCTTTTACTGTTGGCACAGTGCAATTCCACTCTGCTGTGGCCTCTCATTCCTTTTTTCACCAAAATGCTGCAGCGTTGCAAAAGATGTTCAATTTGACAAAAGCACAGGCTAAAGATATAATTCATTCTTGTCCAGATTGTCAAAGAGTTGCTTCTGATGCAGTGAGCATTGGAGTTAACCCATGTGGTTTACACTCTAATGCCATTTGGCAAAGTGATGTTACACATGTATCTGCCTTTGGCTCCTTGAAATTTGTGCATGTTTCTATTGATACCTTTTCCTCTTATATTTGTGCTACTGCTCATTTTGGAGAAAAGGCACGTGATGTTCAACGACATTGGTCACGATGCTTTGCAATTATGGGGGTTCCTCAAACCATTAAAACTGACAACGGTCCAGGGTATGTAGCTAAATCTACTCAATTATATTTGCAACAGTGGCAGGTATCCCATGTGACAGGAATTCCACATTCACCTACTGGACAAGCAATAATTGAGCGTGTGCATCATGCTTTAAAGTCCATGTTACATAAACAAAAAAAGGGGAATATGCCACCACAAGAACAGCTAGATAATGCTATGTTTACTTTGAATTTTTTAAATCGCTCACCAGACTTAATGGCCAGCACAGCGATAGATCGGCATTTTAAAACTCCTGATTCTATTTCACACAGACCTAAAGTACTGTATAAAGATCCTTTTAGTGGACCTGGTTGGAATGGACCTGTGGAACTAATCACTTGGGGGTGAGGGTATGCTTGTGTTCTTCTTCCCACAGGAACCAAGTGGATTCCAGCCAAACACGTGAAGCCATATCATGAGCTGGCGAAACCACTCGGACAACCCAATCCCGCAGATGAAGACTCTGAATCTGAAAGAGGAGAAACGAATGAGGAGGAAGCGGCGCATCGAGAATGAAAAAGATATCATGTAGGGAGATTTGAAGAGAATGCAGCAACAAGCTAGCGTGATGATGCAACGTGTATCCTACTCCAAAGAATACCTTTTTTAGCATACCTGGCAATAGTGGCCAGCAACAGTATTGTAAGAATTCTGACCCTTTTTCTTTGCAGGGTCACTTTGGCTCGGGTGCAGCATTTTTATTGGGCCCACTGGAGGTGTTGCGCCTGAGCCATGGTGACTATATAAAAAAACATTCCTTGTATAAGTTTGAACCTGACACAGAATCACAAAGGTTCAGTGATGATATGTACTTCACACCCTTATGTTTTTGTAGCAGCTCAATTTGTAGATATTGCTTTATGTAACCATGCTTTTGAAACTAATCTGAATTAACCTTGGTATTTTAGCTGTTTTACTCATAAGAATATATCTGAACTAAGTCTTACAGTAATCATGCCAATGTGACATCGTGCTGAATTTTGGATCCCTGTAAATATGACCAAATAGTGGGAAGGGAAATCAGGATTAAGTCAATTATCAAGGCTTTTAAAGCGGACAATTAGTCACCCAAAACGATTTATAGGATGGCTAATTGCCTTTATAATATCAGCTATCATTACTGCAGCTACTGCCGCCGTTGCTACCACGGCGCTTGTGAAATCCATTCAGACTGCTCACACAGTAGCTAATGTATTAAAAAATGTTACGTCTGAAATGAATACTCAGGTACAAATTGATCAACAATACTAGCATGATTGGATGCTTTAGAAGCAGTGGTAATTTGGCTTGGGCTGTATTGGGTTTGTGTGGCAAGGTTTTGGTAGCGGGGGGGTTACAGGGGTGGCTTCTGTGGGGGCTGCTGGAGGTTTTCCCCTGTGTCTGACAGAGCCAATGCCGGCTGGCTCTAAGACGGACCTGCCGCCGGCCAAAGCCGAGCCAATCAGTGATAGTGATAGCGCCTCTGTGTACAGACGAAAAAAAAAAAACCAAAAAACCAAAAAGCCAGCTGGAGAGGGGGAAGAGAAAAGCGGTTGCAGAACACACAGAAAAGGCAGCTGAAGAGAAGAGTGAGAACATGTAAGAGAAATAACCCTGCAGACACCAAGGTCAGTGAAGAAGGAGGGGGAGGAGGTGCTCCAGGCACCAGAGCAGAGATTCCCCTGCAGCCCCTGGTGAAGACCATCGTGCAATGGGTTGTTCCCCTGCAGCCCGTGGAGGACCCCACGCTGGAGCAGGTGGGTGCCCAAAGGAGGCTGTGACCCCCTGGGAAGCCTGTGCTGGAGCAGGATCCTGGCAGGACCTGCAGATCTGTGGAGAGCGAAGCCCATGGATCAGGTTTTCTGGCAGGACCTATGACCCCGTGGGGGACCCACGCTCGAGCGGTATGCTCCTGAAGGACTGCACGCCGCGGAAAGGACCCATGCTGGAGAAGTTCGTGGAGGACTGTCTCCCGTGGGAGAGATCCCATGCTGGAACAGGGGAAGAGTGTGATGAGTGCTGCTACTGAGGAGGATGAAGCGACAGAGATAATGTGTGATGAACTGACCGCAAACCTCATTTCCCATTCCCCTGTCCAGCTGAGGAGGAGAGAGTGATAGAACAGCTATGGTGGGTGCCTGGTGTCCAGCCAGGATCAACCCATCACATAGAGATAGACAAAGTGCATTACAAAATAGAATGAAATTACATTGTGATTGGGAATTTCAAAAACAAGGGCTCTGTGTAACTCCTTTACAAAGGAATGAAAGTGTATGAGATTGGTATTAGGTGAAGGCACATTTGCAAGGTGCATTTGCTACTAATATTGCAGGAGAGATCCAAGACCTTGCACAGATATTACAAGATCAAATGGGAAATATACAAAATTAGCAGAATAAGGTGTTTTTCAAAGAATTGTCTAATAGTGTTAAATGGTTAAATCCAAAAACATGGTTTGAAGGTTTGAATCTGTGTATCTGAATTTGTATCGCTATTGGAGGGTTATTAATCATTTGTGTGTTTGCAGCAATCAGAATCATCTGAGGAGCAGTACGAGGATTGCGTCAGTTCGAAGCTAGAGTCCTCGCTGCCTTCCTCGTGAATCTGATGTTCCTAAACAAAAAAGGGGGAGATGTGGGAGCAGCTTGGAACACCTGGCATTTGTTTTCAAGAGTGACTGTTAGAATTTGTTGTGCTGCATGTTTGCCAAGCCTTTGAAGAACTAGTTTCACAAGGTCAGGTTGGAGGATGGCCTGGTGTAGGCCTGGGAAGATGTGGCTGAAGACAGTCACGAGTATGTGTATGGAATGTTTTTATCTTTAACTGTTCTGAGGACTGGCAAACATCCCAGCTGGGCCAGATATGCCCTCCTGTGTTAGTAGTATTGGCTGTATGCCGTTAGTTCTTTCTAGACCTTTGTTGAAACATATATAAGTTGGATTCTTTTGTGAAATAAAGGTTATCTTGTACAGAGAGCTTGAGCACTTAATTCAGTTGCCGCATATATAACATAATATAACATAAGATACTATAATAACAAAGCAAAATGACAGTCTGGTACCTTTTCAGAAGAACTCAGTATTCAGAACTTAGATTAAAGTCTAGGCAAGTAGTGCAGCCCCGATCATTTGTTAATTAAGCAATACATTTAATTTTTTGTCATGGGTAACACATCCATATACAGGGATGTGGAGTATGCATGTACATGCAAAGTAGCAATATGAACTTCATTTCTGTCACCCACATCACATGGATTCTGTGATTATTTTAAGAGCACTATTTGTTTTTCCTTATTTCTATTGTTTAATTGGAACAAAAACAACTTACAGCCTCACTCACAAAAATCATAAATCTCCCAGTTCAGTAGTGTGTCAAATTGTGTTTGAGCTCCTGGGCAGTATGAGAACTGTCCTGGTTTCGGCTGCGATAGAGTTAATTTTCTTTCTGGAGGGGTCCAGTTCTAGTGGGCTTGTGCCTCTGGGGCTTCAGTTTGTATCCTTTTATTATCCTAGCCCCTCCTTCAGGCAGGCACTTGAATTTATTAGGCCAATTAAGTGTCATGAGCAGGTTGTGAGCCTTTGGGACTTGGGTGTCCTTTGGGGAGTAACTTCCCCTTCCCTGCAGACATGATCTTTTGTCATGCATGGTGAGCTGCCCTGCTCAGCATATCAGAACACGGGAGCTGTGCATCCTCCAGCATGCCCTCCTAGTCCTGTTGCTGATGGGTGCTGATCAGTTTCTTTTCACCTGTGGTTCCTTGCTATGCAGAGTTCGTTGCTAAGCAGAACTTGCCCCACCACAATGTTTGAGACATTAACTCTTTCAGTCTCTCACGCAGGGGGATCCCAGGAGTTAACTGTATTGGAGGCTGAAGTAAGCCTAACTGGGAATGAATGGCAGAAACACCCCATTGTGACTGGTCCAGAGGCTCCGTGCATCCTTGGCATAGACTATCTCAGGAGAGGGTATTTTAAGGACCCAAAGGGGTATCGATGGGCTTTTGGTATAGCTGCCTTGGAGACGGAGGGCACGGAACAGCTGTCTACCCTGCCTGGTCTCTCTCAAGACCCTTCGATTGTGGGGTTGCTGAGGGTTGAAGAACAACAAGTGCCAAATGCTACCACAACAGTGCACCAGCAGCAATATCACACCAACCGAGACTCCCTGATTCCCATCCACAAGCTGATTTGTTGACGGGAGAGCCAAGGAGTGATCAGCAAGACTCGCTCACCCTTTAATAGTCCCATATGGCCAGTGCGAAAGTCTAATGGGCAGTGGAGACTAACAGTTGACTATCGTGGCCTGAATGAAGTCACACCACCGCTGAGTGCTGCTGTTCCAGATATGCTAGAACTTCAATATGAACTAGAGTCAAAGGCAGGCAAGTGGTATGCCACAATTGACATTGCTAATGCGTTTTTCTCAATCCCTCTGGCAGCAGAGTGTCGTCCACAATTTGCCTTTACTTGGAGGGGTGTCCAGTACACTTGGAATCGATTGCCCCAGGGGTGGAAACACAGCCCCATCATTTGCCATGGACTAATCCAGACTGCACTGGAACAGGGAGAAGCTCTGGAACACCTGCAATACATTGATGACATCATCGTATGGGGCAACACGGCAGAAGTCGTCTTTGAGAAAGGGAAGAAAATAATCCAAATCCTTTTGAAGGCTGGTTTTGCCATAAAAGAAAGTAAGGTCAAGGGACCTGCACAGGAGATCCAGTTCTTAGGAGTAAAATGGCAAGATGGGCATCGTCAGATCCCAATGGATGTGATCAACAAAATAGCAGCTATGTCCCCACCGACTAATAAAAAGGAAACACAGGCCTTCTTAGGTGTCGTGGGGTTTTGGACAATGCATATTCCAAATTACAGTCTGATTGTAAGCCCTCCCTATCAAGTGACTTGGAAGAAGAATGATTTTACATGGGGCCCTGAGCACCAACAAGCCTTTGAACAAATTAAACAGGAGATTGTTCACGCAGCAGCCCTTGGACCAGTCCAGGCAGGACAAGATGTTAAAAATGTGCTCTATACTGCAGCTGAGGAGAATGGCCCTACCTGGAGCCTCTGGCAGAAAGCACCTGGGGAGACCCGAGGCCGACCCCTGGGGTTTTGGAGTTGAGGATATCGGGGATCCGAGGCTTGCTATACTCCAACTGAAAAAGAGATATTGGCAGCATATGAAGGAGTTTGAGCTGCCTCAGAAGTGGTTGGTACTGAAACACAGCTCCTCTTAGCACCCCGACTGCCAGTGCTGGGCTGGATGTTCAAAGGGAGGGTCTCCTCTACACATCATGCAACTGATGCCACATGGAGTAAGTGGATTGCACTGATCACACAACGGGCTCACATAGGAAACCCCAGTCGCCCAGGAATTTTGGAAGTGATCACAGACTGGCCAGAAGGCAAAGATTTTGGAATGTCGCCGGAGGAGGAGGTGACACGGGCTGAAGAGGCCCCACTGTATAATAAACTGCCAGAAAATGAGAGGCAATATGCCCTGTTCACTGATGGGTCCTGTCACATTGTGGGAAAGCATCGGAGGTGGAAGGCTGCTGTATGGAGTCCTACACGACAAGTTGCAGAAACTGCTGAAGGAGAAGGTGAATCGAGTCAGTTCGCAGAGGTGAAAGCCATCCAGCTAGCGTTAGATATTGCTGAAAGAGAAAAGTGGCCAGTGCTCTATCTCTATACTGACTCATGGATGGTGGCAAATGCCCTGTGGGTGTGGCTACAGCAATGGAAGCAGAGCAACTGGCAGCGCAGAGGCAAACCCATTTGGGCTGCCGCACTGTGGCAAGATATTGCTGTTCGGCTAGAGAAGCTGGTTGTAAAAGTACGTCATGTAGATGCTCATGTACCCAAGAGTTGGGCCACTGAAGAACATCAAAACAACCAGCAGGTGGATCAGGCTGCCAAGATTGAAGTGGCTCAGGTGGACCTGGACTGGCAACATAAGGGTGAATTATTTATGGCTTGGTGGGCCCATGATACCTCAGGCCATCAGGGAAGAGATGCAACATATAGATGGGCTCGTGATCGAGGGGTGGACTTGACCATGGACACTATTGCACAGGTTATCCATGAATGTGAAACATGTGCTGCAATTAAGCAAGCCAAGCAGTTAAAGCCCCTGTGGTATGGAGGGCGATGGCTGAAGTATAAATATGGGGAGGCCTGGCAGATTGACTACATCACACTCCCACAAACCCGCCAAGGCAAGCGCCATGTGCTTACAATGGTGGAAACAACCACTGGATGGCTGGAAACATATTCTGTACCCCATGCCACCGCCCGGAACACTATCCTGGGCCTCGAAAAGCAGGTCTTGTGGCAACATGGCACCCCAGAAAGAATCGAGTCGGACAACAGGACTCATTTCCGAAACAACCTCATAGACACCTGGGCCAAAGAGCATGGCATTGAGTGGGTGTATCATATCCCCTATCATGCACCAGCCTCTGGGAAAATTGAGCGATACAATGGACTGTTAAAGACTACATTGAGAGCAATGGGGGGTGGAACCTTCAAACATTGGGATACACATTTAGCAGAAGCCACCTGGTTAGTCAACACCAGAGGATCTGCCAATCAGGGTGGCCCTGCCCAGTCAGAACTTTTACATACTGTAGAAGGGGATAAAGTCCCTGTAGTGCACATAAAAATATGTTAGGGAAGACAGTCTGGGTTACTCCTGCCTCAGGCAAAGGTAAACCCATTCATGGGATTGCTTTTGCTCAAGGACCTGGGTGCACTTGGTGGGTGATGCAAAAGGATGGGGAAGTCCGATGTGTGCCTCAAGGGGATTTGATTTTAGGTGATAATAGACAATGAATTAAATTGTATGATGTTAGTTACCATATAACCTTGCCACTGTATGGTATCATTACTATAATTGTTATATGCTATATCAATGGTATTACAGTAAGAATCACTTAGATGAAGCAAGAAAGAACTGTGATAAAACTGAGCGAAGTACAGTGGTGATGGAACCAGGACTGACTCCAGCATGCAACAATCTAACAGTGCACACCATCCTCCTGCTGCGCCCAATGCCACCTGCTTGCCACACCGCACTGAAGCCCAATTCTGCTCTACCGACTGAGAGGACTTTGCACCATCCCTCCTGCCCAGAAAGACTGGTATGACAGATGGAGCCCAGAGTCGGGAACTAAATGAACTCAACGAACATTTTATGAACGTAACCCATAAACTAAAGGAATGATATCTCTGTGTGTGTATACATATATACATATATATATATATATCATTGTTCATATGTCTCAAAGGGATGGAAAAGGTGATGATGATTGACCAGGATGTAACTAAAGTTATGGGAACTGAGCATGACGTCAATGGTATAGAATAAGGGGTGGATACTGTCCTGGTTTCAGCTGGGATAGAGTTAATTGTCTTCCTAGTAGCTGGTATAATGCTATGTTTTTGAGTTCAGTATGAGAAGAATGTTGATAACACTGATGTTTTCAGTTGTTGCTAAGTAATGTTTAGTCTAAAGTCAAGGATTTTTCAGCTTCTCATGCCCAGCCAGCAAGAAGGCTGGAGGGGCACAAGAAGTTGGGAGGGGACACAGCCAGGGCAGCTGACCCAAAGTGGCCAAAGGAATATTCCATACCATGTGACATCACGTCTAGTATATAAACTGGGGGGAGTGGGGGTGGGGGGATCACCGCTCAGGGATTAACTGGGTGTTGGTCGGCGGGTGGTGAGCAATTGCACTGTGCATCATTTGTACATTCCAATCCTTTTATTATTACTGTTGTCATTTTATTAGTGTTATCATTATCATTATTAGTTTCTTCTTTTCTGTTCTATTAAACTGTTCTTATCTCAACCCACGAGTTTTACTTTTTTTTCCCGATTTTCTCCCCCATCCCACTGGGTAGGAGAGAAGTGAGTGGGCGGCTGCATGGTGCTTAATTGCTGGCTGGGGTTAAACCACGACAAGGGACAAGGGCAAATGCACACAGATCATTAGGCTATGTGCATATAGGTTCTGCATATGCCCCAGAAGCAAGGCAGAGTGCTGGTGGTTATACTCCACCACCAGATTTTCCCAGCCTTTGCCTTGCCTTGTGAAGGAACCAGATGCACTGGGAATTAGCAGACGTGATTCCCCATCCCCTTCATGCTGCTCCACTCTGCTAGCTGTGTGCAACAGGGCACCCAAACCCTGCCCTCACCTTCATCTATTTCTCCTCTTTCAGTTCAAGTTGGTATCTTCCTTCCAAACTCTCCCAGGTAGGTCCTGATGAAGCTAGGAGTCAGCTCCTTGCTCCTCAGCTGAGTTGCAGCTACATCTAATGTACAAATCACCTAGGGCCATGTTTCCTCTGCTGTTTTCTGTTTTTGAAAGTTTTCAACTCAGAGCAGTGAGCATTACAAGACAATATCAGACACACATACCTACCTTGAGATCCCACAACCTGTGATCTGCTGTGGCAGAGTCTCTGACTCCTTGCCACTGGCTCTAGCTACTTTTCTCTATGTCCACCTTTGAGCTGGCGTGGTTTGTTTTGGTTTGTTTTGCTCTGTTTTGGTTTGTTTTGCTATTTTTACAGAGCAGCCAGCATAGCTGTATTTCCTTACCCCACCTGCAGAACAGGAAATCACACGGCATCTCACTGCAGTGGGGACAGAAGTCAGTGTTTGTCCAGTGCTTAGAGAGGCTGGAGAGGATTGACAGCAATGCCACTGCTCTTCCATGGTGCTCTGGATAAAACCAGAGTCTGGCAGCTGAGCCCAGCAGAACAACTCATGTCATTTGTGTGTTAAAAAGCCTTCAGCCTGAATATCCAGGCAGCAACGTGCTACTCCTACCACTAACATCACCCTGCAAATGACTGTGTTCATTGGCATGCTCGCCTGTTTATTTAGGTGTGTGACAGGCTTATATTATTTGGAACAGACCTGCCTCATTACGTTCATTCCAAGCACTGCTTGTGTGCCGTTTTGTAGACATCTCCTAGGCATGCAGAGCACCAAGGGGATTAATAACATTCATCCAAATGTTCTCTCAGAGGTCGTATTCGTATTGGCCTCGCAGACTTGGGATACAGATAAGATGCCTTCAGAATGTGGATGGACTTAAGGCTTAATGCGATGGAGGGAGAATGTTACACTCCACAGGGTTTCAAGCTGGTTTTCTTTTCTGGAAACTTGATGTTATTCCCTCTAATGCAGAGCCTCAGGAGAGAACTACTCTATACAGTTTGCAGCTTACAAAGAAGGATGGTTGAGCACTGCAGAAAAACAGCCTACGTGCGATGAGTGTCTTCAGAAAACCACCTTACCATCATCTCTGATCTGCAGATTGTCCAGTTCTGCTTATCTTTAATCTATGCTTAGCATCTGTGACACCCTGGGCAATAATACTGACACAGCTCTCTTACTTTGGGAACTCAGTGTTCAAGAGCTTGCAGCAGCTATAGTAGGAACAGCCACAACAGATCTTAATTATCTGGAAACAAAAAGGACATCACTTAGGTGCTCACTAATAAGAACCTGTGTTGGCACTCATAATAATGTCAAGTCTTTAATAAAAAAAGTAAACTAACTTTGGAGGCTAGAACTGAAAAAAGAGGAAGATGTATCTGCAAGGCTTCAACTGGGCTTCCAGCACCATCAGGACCTTCCAGGAGCTGCTGTATTTCAGGAAAAATCTTTTAAAAGGGCAGTTACATTTACTGGTGATTGGGTTCCCGACACGTGGACACATTTCAGACTAGTGGGGCCCCATTCTCAAACATCAGCCCTTTCATTGCCACTATTCCCAAATGCCAAAGGCAGCCAGTCTTCCTGACCCTGAGCATTACACAGCATGGTGCTCATAGAACAGAGATGCCTCTGATCGACCCCATGAAGCCCATCTTGGGGAGCTCTTGAGGGCAAAGTCTGGGTTTTGCACAGCTCCGTAGCTGTCTCGAGAAGCGACCTGCTGATGGGGACATGGGCAGACCTGCTGGCTCCCTGCCTCCTGCAGCTGGGGACTGCCACTGCCTGGCAGCTCTGCACCAGCACAGCTGCCCACCTCATGGCCAAGCCACCACTCATTTAGAGCCACTTGTGGCTTCAGAGCCACAGAATTGCCACAGTGTGTGCCACAGAGGCCATTCCCAAACGATGACTCATTTATAGCCAAACTCCCTTTTCCTGACCTGCTTCCCCTTTTCCCACTGCCCCTTAAAGCCAAATTTACCTCCTGCATTGAAAGAACTGGAGAGAGATTTCTTCCTACTCCTGACGTGGGATTCACTGTCTTTCACCATGCCATTCTGCTCCTTGACACCCTCTTGTACACCCTACTCTCCTGCAATTTACACCAATGTAAAATCAGACACAGCATTCAGTATATGTGCAGATAAGAAATACATGGCTTTGATATGTAGCCCCATGTTATCATTCATGGCATACCTGTATTTGACTGCAGTTTGTCTCCTTGGCACTTGAAGCCTTGCTGGTCCTGCCACCTATGCCCGGCTGCTCAGGCAGTTTCTCAGCAGCATCTACCCCAGGTTCTCATTTTTGCCTGCTTGGCTTGAATACTACATTTTCCAGCTGGGAAGGTATATCCTGAGACCATGCAGCCCAGGAAGGCGAAATGGGGAGGATTGGCAGCTGGGTGGGCAAACCACCAGGGAGAGGCTTAGCAGATGTTTTGGGTTTGTGTGGCGGGGGTTTTGGTAGCAGGGGAGGGGCTGCAAGGGTGGCTCCTGTGAGAAGCTGCTAGAAGCTTCCCCAGCTCCAAGTCGGACCCACCTCTGGCTAAGGCTGACCCAATCAGCGACAGTGGTAGTGCCTCTGTGATAACATATTTAAGAGGGGAAACCTGCAGCAGGGGAGGGGATTGGAATGTGAGAGAAATACCTATGCAGATACTGAGGTCAGTGAATAAGGAGGGGGAGGAGGTGCGCTGGAGGAGGTGATTCCTCTGCAGCCCATGGAGGTGAACAGTGGAGCAGATGCCCACTTGCAGCCTGTGGAGGACCCCACGCTGGAGCAGGTGAAAGCCCCCAAAGAAGACCATGACTCCATGGGAAAGCCTGCGCTGGAGCAGCCTATGCCTGAAGGACTGCAGCCCGTAGAAAGGACCCACGCTGGAACAGTTCATGAAGAACTGCAGCCCATGGGAAGGACTCACGTTGGAGAAGGTTGTGAAGGACTGTCTCCCATGGGAGGGACCCCACGCTGGAGCAGGGGAAGAGTGAGGAGTCCTCCCCCTGAGGAGGAAGGAGAGGCAGAGACAATGTGTGGCGAACTGACTGCAACCCCCATTCCCTGTCCCCCTGTGCCACTGTGGGGAAGGAGGTAGAGAAAACCAGGAGTGGAGTTGAGCCAGAAAGGAGGGAGGGGTGGGGGGAAAGTGTTTTAAGATTTGGTTTTTACTTCTCATTATCCTTGTTTTGATTTGATTTGTAGTAAATTAAATTAATTTTGTTTTCTTCCCCAAGTTGAGCCTGTCTTTTGCCCATGACCATAAGTGGTGAGTGATCCCTCCCAGTCCTTGTCTTGACCCACGAGCCTTTCTTTATATTTTCTCCTCCTCATCCCACCGGGGGGGAGGGGGGGAGGAGTGAGTGAGCAACCTTGTGGTGCTTTGTTGCCATCTGGGCTTAAACCATGACAGCAGGCTATTTGGTGCCAAGAAGGGTGAAGACAGTCTATGATGGGTCTGGTGGTCCTGGTGAGGCTGTCAGTACCAGGCAGGGAGTTGAAAAAGCAATTTGAGCATTTGAAGAAACCACCTGAGCATGAATGCAGGCAGGACATGGGAAAAGGAATACAAAAATTTGTCTTTAGCAAGTGTACTTAACATCAGCAGGATGGGTTATAACTTTAACACTGCACTTAGAGCAGGAAAGAAGTCCCTGCTCTTGTTGGATGGATGCGAAACAGCAGTTCACCCCACGGAGAAGGAAGAAGCTAATATGTAATAAACACAGCACAGTCCATCCCCCCAATGCAGGAGAAAATTAGACAGGTAGGGGTAAGGATTTAAATATAGTTGACTTAACTTTTCCATAGTTTGACTAGCACAGACTAAAGGTAGTTGCTCGCTTTCCTTACTGTCTATGTACAATCCTAGATCTGCCATTATCAACTCTAGAAGAGAAAGAAATATTACCTACATTATATGGTCAGGTAAGGTTCATGCTATTTTTGGATGAAGACAGGGTGCAGAACCCATGAGTGACTTCATTAAGAAAATAAAGACTTAAAAAAGAATTTACCAACACATGGGCGATGATTGGAAGAGTGCAGAGTTATACTCCCAGGGCCAGTTGGGCATAGGATGTAGGGAGATTTTATGTGAAGGCTTTTTGTTTTGTTTCTAACAAGTAAATCCACAAGTGGAAATCACGTTTATGACCCTTTTCATAAGCCTTTAAAGCCACTTGTTAGTGTTAGATGCTAAACAGGATTTTGGCAAAGGAGTGACAAAGGAAGAAGCTTAACAATCACTAAAAAACACTACAAGAACAGAATAAAACATATACCTTGTGACAATTGTTATCCAGAAATAGGTTATTTCAAGCAATAATCCCAAGCAGCACCATCTGCACTGACAGCTGTATTAATTCATGTGCACTTAGATGGAGGCAAGGACATCAGACCTTTAACTTCAATTCAGGTTACTTTCCAAAATCAACATTCACCAAATGTGGGATACTTGGAAAGTAATGGGCACATAGTGAACAATCCAGACTCGACAGAATTGATCAATTTGTGAGCCAAGGATGTTTTGTAGGCAGCAGGCTTCAAGGACGCTTCGCTTGTGGACACATATTTAGCTAACGGTAGTAAGAGCATTCCAGATGCCTTTAGAAGGCCTTGAACAGAATAAACAAGAAGACAAAAAAAGAAAGATGCCAATTAGAAGAACACAGGTGCGCATTCCACGATAAAGGGAACTTGGCACAAAGAACCTCAATTCGGCAGCTTATCTTGACCAATTAGACTGAGACAAGTTTCGCATGTTTTAGTTAATACAACCAATTATGCCTTATGTTTATGCGCGTGTACAGTGTTGTTATAGTGTTATAAATATGTGAAGGTTTTGCAGTAAAGCTGAAGCTTGCTTTATCACTCACATTGAGTCGACTGCTTGACTTCCCTTGCTCGTCGCAACCAAACTCTTGAGTAGGCACGGAGCCAGGATTGTACTAAGTTCAGCTCCTATTGAAGTTAATGGAAGATATGCCATTAGCTGAAATTGGAGTTTTTCACACACAGCTGATGTTTGGTGAGATTTGGGAGTGGTATATGAAACCCGATGACTCTGAATCTGGTTGATTTGTTGTATCATTAACTTACATTGTTCATGCTTTTGAGATCTAGTTGTGATAGCTAACAAACCTCTTTTGCTTCCCTGTTTCATGTCCACCTTTCAGATACCTATTGGCTGTGCTTTTCTGAATCAGTAATAATATAAAATGTAACCAACAAAACAAAAGTAACCGAAAACAACTCCTTTAGAAGTGGAAAGTCAGTAATTATCTCTAACCTCATACTTAACAGCACATACCTCTTTGAGACACATGGAGGGCAGACCAGCAATGAACTAGGCTGCAATGTAAAATATCCTCATATTTAGTCTTGACATTTACAGGTTACTCTAGTGCAATCACACTATATATTAACTGTGAGTGTCATGCTTAAAATTCATCCCTGGACCTCAGCTTTCCCAGAAAAGGCATACAATAGACTGGTTTCTTCAGTTATTTTCTTACATCAAGCTGCATAAGCTGGGGAAGGAGCCCTGAAATCGGGTATCTCTTCACTGTAGGACACATGCTTGGTCATCAGCAAAGCCAACCTTGCGGAAGTCCAACTGGCACATCTTCCTACAGGTCTCACCTATTCCAGCACTCAGTTATCCAGGCTCGATGGTTAGTCTTCTGGGTTGTACCTCGACATCCTTGTACCTTGCCTGCTAACATCCCACCAGCCTTTCCAAGCATTGTTTCAGGGAACATAAAGCAAGAATATGTCTGTTCATCCCAAAGCCCTGGCAAGAAGTATCCCAGCCCTTCCAATGCATTGCATGCTGCACACAGGGAACGGGAATGATGCATACTGTAGTAGCTTGTGGGCCAGTGTATTTTCCATTGCTTTCTTGGGATTATAAGGAAATGAAACTTCATTAAAAGCTCCTAATTGAGCTTCCTATTTCTTTTTTCTTTCCCCAAGGACTCACAGTTTCCCCATTTCAATCCATCCTGGTCATGAAGTGTGAGGGAGTGGGGTGAGAAGGAGCATGGAAATGAAGTAGTTTCCTCCTTCCCTGAAACTACAGTGGCCTCAAAACATGTCATATTCTTTATAACAGAAATTGCATTTGTCATAACCCAGGAAAAATCCCTTTGCATGCTGCAATTTCCCCTCCTGGCAATAGTGTTGAAAGCCTCTTCTCCAGCTGTGGCTCTAGTTCTCGTGTTCCCTCTTCTCTTAACAAAACCATGGCTCTGTCTCCAATCATCTCTGAGGTAATTACCCTAGGTCCCTTGACTGCTCAAGCAGGGCAGATGCATGTGGCGTGGTGAGAACCAGTTGATTGTCCTGCTTCAGACAGCAGTTATCATGCACAGGTCTGAATGATGGGGATGTCCCTGCACAGACCTAATCAGCTGCTTTGCTTTGCCTAAGTTCTTTTCTCTCCCTCCCAAATAAACAACCTACCCTGCTTTAAACTTTCCTCTTTGGTCCTAGCTTTGCTTATTTTACACTCTTATTTTTAATTTTGACCTTGGTCAGCAACTCCACTCTGCTTTTACCATCTTTCAGCATTCTTCACCTAAGTGAGCTCCCAATGCCTCCTTTCACATTTTTTGTCTAAAAGTTTCACCCACTATTGTTTTATTAATTTAACCCCAGGTTGGGTTGGTTAAGTGCTTTTCCTCATGTCCAGCAGTTTCCCTCATTGCTACCTTGTTATTTACCCTCCTGTGGATTCTCCATCCATGGAGGTTTTCAAGATTCACCTAGACAGATACAGAGAAATAAGATTTATTGTTGGCAATAGTCCTGATCTAAGCAGGAGGCTAGGCTAGATCTTTGGATTGCAGGACCTCCGTATGTCTCTCCCCACCAGGGAATAGACTTAATGCTCTTCCATCACTGTATCACTGTCGTGGTTTAACCCCCCAGCCAGCAACTAAGCACCACACAGCCGCTCACTCACTTCCCCCCACACCCAGTGGGATGGGGGAGAAAATCGGGAAAAGAAGTAAAACTCACGGGTTGAGATAAGAACGGTTTAATAGAACAGAAAAGAAGAAACTAATAATGATAATGATAACACTAATAAAATGACAACAACAATAATAAAAGGATTGGAATGTACAAATGATGCGCAGTACAATTGCTCACCACCCGCCGATCGACACCCAGCTAGTCCCCGAGCTGCGATTCCTCGCCCCCACTCCCCCCAGTTTAAATACTAGACATGATGTCACATGGTATGGAATACCCCTTTGGCCAATTTGGGTCAGGTGCCCTGGCTGTGTCCCCTCCCAACTTCTTGTGCCCCTCCAGCCTTCTTGCTGGCTGGGCATGAGAAGCTGAAAAATCCTTGACTTTAGACTAAACATTACTTAGCAACAACTGAAAACATCAGTGTTATCAACATTCTTCTCATACTGAACTCAAAAACATAGCACTATACCAGCTACTAGGAAGACAATTAACTCTATCCCAGCTGAAACCAGGACAGCATAACAAATTACCCAAGTATGCACAGCAAATCCAGAACTCCACAGGGGGAAGGCAGGCACATTTCCATACTGGTTTCTCCAGGTCCATCCACTATTACTTGCATTCCTGAACC